>NC_034613.1:789712-811227 GCF_900095145.1 Mus pahari | reverse complement strand
CTTGCCTTGTGCTAGGTCATATGGAGTTTGGAAGACCATGGAACCTTCAAAGAGTTACTTTGGAGATTAAGTAAGCTCATCCACACATAAGCTCTTTAATGCACTCAATTACTATTACTATTTCTGTTAATGTGATCATGAACGAATAGTCTTCTCTAGATTTATAACTAGCTTCAGTGTCTGGTAATTATATATTCAATATTTAATTCATATAATATATAATAAAAATAGCCAAACAACTTCCATAACAAACTAACTCTGAGGATCATATGCAGCTCATATGCGACTCATATGCATACAGCTGGCCTCTCCTCCTTCCCCCACCCATTGCTAAGACAGAAGAACAGCTTGTTCTCCTGTAACCTGATGTCCCCACATAAAAAAGGGAGGGGGAGAGAATCACTGTGTGATTGCCATGGCCACCCACTGCATCTCAGCTTTGGAAGACAAACAGGACAAGGAGCCTTATTCTCAATCACTCTCAAACTTGTCCTGAGTAGCTTCAAATAAACATTGTAGAATACGTGTCATCCCAGTGACAGGGGCCCATCACAGAGGCTATGCTAGATGAGCAGAGAATGTGATTCAAAGCCATCATAGGTACACATGACTTTGACAGCTGGCCAGGTCTCTGGGACTGGAGATATATGCGTAGGCTTGTCACAAAGACAGGTTGTGAAGCGGTTACCAGAATGGAAACTAGAAAAGGTAACCAATGAATAAGCTTAGCAAGATGATAAGATTATTAATGATAGCTTACACTTCCTGTGAATTTATTATGTATCAGCTGCTTTAGAAATGTTTTAAATTCATTTAGTTCTCCATTGAACCCAGTGATCATGAACTTTATACATTAGAGAACTCGGGGGTAGGGAGGTGGGAATCAATGACTAGGAAACACTGTGGCAATTGGATTAGTTTTTGACAAAATTTGGATTTGGTCTTTTAAAAACTATTCAGATAATTATAATGTACAGCCCAGGATTGAGAAGGACTTGAGTGTGTGTGTGTGTGTGTGTGTGTACCCATATTTGACAGATTAGAAAAATGAATTAGAAAATTCAGATACTTTTCTTGATATTATCCATTTAAGAATCAGCACCAGACTTTATTGATTCATTGTCAATATTACTCACTATGGAATATACCAATTTTATGAGGACAGGGACAGCATGATGAGGCCATACATGGACTGGGCAAGACACCTTTTTACCATGGAAACATCCTGGTGCCAAGTTCAAGATGCCACATTCTAGAAATGGGGAACTGCCTCAATTATTACTGTTCAAGTATGAACAGAGGCATCCATTCACAGTGTTTAATGACAAAGTTAATCTGCCATTCCCCCTTCTCACATTTCTTCTGCTCATGGGATCCAAAGTTTTCCACAATGGTAGCAGTGATTTTAGATCATTAATTCTTTACCTGTGTACAGAGGTACACATGATGGTGTATGAGGTAAACCAAAGGAATCTCCAACAGCTATACATGTATCTTGACATATAATAGAAATTTTTATCTATCTCCAACACATAGCCCATGATTTCACAGATATTATTAAGCAAAGCTACATTCATTAAAATATTTTGAAAAGTGACTTTAGTTAAAGAAACATATTAAGCAGTTAATCATCATAATAAAAATGGTTGGCATAAGAATATAGCACCAAAATGCACAGATAGATAAATGGTTGGAGAAGGGACACTGGAGTCATTCATTTGTTCTCTTACCTTTTACTCATTTAACAAACATTTTCTAGATGACATTTATGTGCCAGATAGTGTGTTATGCACAATAGGTGATTAAAAACAAAAATTATTCCTACCTTTGGGTATCTCATAGAAAAGAAAGTAGCTCCTGACAGTTATATACAAGCGAGCATGGTGTGAGTATGCTGAAGGCAGCTTGCAAAGACAGGCGTAATGGATAGCCAGAAAGATTTCGAAGAGGTGGTTCAGCCCGATAAATGAGAGAGGAAAGAGAAGGGATGTCACGCTGAGAGTAGTATGAGCAAGCCACAGAAGTGAGAATCAGTGGGGTGTAAATGTATAATGGTTAGTTGTGGGGAGAAGAAGAGAGAGACCACAATTATGAGAACTAAAAAAACACAAGATGCAGAAGGGAGCAGAGAAAATCCTGACAGGATCTGCAGGGACTAACTACACAGTGTACTCTAAGAAGAAGGGCTTGGCTCCTGCTTTTTTTTTTTTTTTTTTTTTTTTTGCAAAGACCTACTTTTCCATCTAGGAACTAGTACCATTGTCCATATTCTAGTTCTATCATTTGTTATTGTGTGTCAGTGGGTGAATTGTCTAACCTTCCTGAACTTTGTTTTTATCATATGTCAAATAGGAAGATTAATAATATGTCTTTTTAGCATCAATTACAGAGGTTAAATGATACCTCATATATAAATCATTTTCATGGTGCTTAACACACAAAGTAAGCCCTACTTAATGTCTGCTCTTTCCTAGCAGAAAAAAAAAACATATCTCTTGTGGTTTTCTTCTTTAGAGATGTCAGCAGCATGTGTTTATAATACAAGCCAGTCTGTATTACTGTCTCATTTCATCTCCATATTCAACAAACTATTAAGGAACATCCACCATGGAGCAAAACCTTTTACCTATTTTATTTCACTTAATTTGCACAAGAGTCCTGATGGCAGAATGACTGTGTGGTAGAAAGCTCAGTGAAAAGGGCATGGCTGTTATGTTCGCCTGCTGTCATTGGGACCATGACACGTAAGAATAGGACAGGACCTGCATGACAAACCTAAACAAGGAGACTGCTAAAAATAGAAACTTTAATGAGGTCTATGAATTGCCTAATGCAATAGCAGAAGTGAGACTGTTTTTCAAAATGGATTAAAAAAATAACCTGTCATATAAGAACTGGGAAAACAATTTGAATGAGAACGACAAGTAAATGACACAAATCCTCAGATGAATCATATCTTAGAAATTATCAGATAAATAGTTCAAGTCATTCAAGTATCTTAATGCCACAAGAAAATCTCAGAGAGAAATAGAAGTTAGAAGCAAAGAGCTAAATGCAAACCGAAAAACATATTAATATAAGAATGCTTTAGAGCATTAGGCTGAGGGGAAAAGCTGCTACCAAAAGGTTGTGTGTGATATGATTCTATTTATCTGGAAAAATTAAAGTGATAAATAATTGAAACTTGAAACAGTTTGCTGTTGTCAGGACTTAGACTTTTAATTCAAGGAAAGGACAAAATGAGAGATCCCTATAATGTTCAGGTTATTGACTATAGGAATGTATATGGATGTTTGCACATATATAAGACAAGGAGGAAGAGGAAGAGAAAAACATTGAGAGGAGAGAGACAGAAATAGGAGTAATGTATATAATACTAGAGAAATCAGAATGAGATGACTGCATTGTCTGAATGACAATTTCTAGGTTTGGAGAGGAGTTCTGAATAAAGCAGGCACGGTTCTCTCTCTATTATTTTGTATTTGTGTGTGTGTGTGATATTCTGTAAATTGAATATTCTTCTATGTGTGCTCTATGTTCATTTAATACAGCTATATGTAATTGACACATTCTCTCAAATTCAGATTTCAAATATAAACTAAGGGGCTTGAATGTAGCGCAATGTTAGACTATATGTTTCCTATGTACAAGGCTGAGTTTAACCCGCAGCACCCAGAATAAGTTAATTAATTCAAAGCTAACCTATGTCATAAAGGATTAACCCCCCCAAAATGTATTCTTTTGTTCATGCAATTGAGAAAATAACAATTTATAGTCAATCATGATTTTGTTTTTCATTGTGTAAATACAAATAATGGTATAAACTTGTAACATAAAAGTTTCATTACTATATAAGTAATTTTGAGAGTCACCTTTCAGAACTAATTTGACATGAGAGATCCGAGGTTTCACTGCAGAATTTACAGTGACAGTATACTTAGCAGCTAAAACAACTCCATGTATTAGGCTTTTTGATGATTAGAGACTTTATACATGTTTATACATGTTTTTATCATCTACACCATTTTTAAAAGTATAATAAATATCTATATGAATTATATTTAAAAATACAAATTTCACATAGTTCCCATTTGATAACGCTGAACATTGTCCCTACATAAATTCTTTATGAATCTTTTTGTTACCCATCAACTGGCTAAGATCTGTTTCCTCTGTAGAGAAATTCTGAGTCGGGGAGGAGGTATTTAGTTTTGTCAATCTCAGGTCTTTGAGTACTTATTACCTATTGGATATGTACCAGGTATCCCTAGATGCTTATAATTTCAAACCCTGTAAGTTAGTACCTTATTGTCTTCCATCGAATGCAAATCAGAGGTTTATGGCATTAGGTAGTGGCATTCAGGTTAGGGGCTTTGTTGCTTTGAGATTTAATTACCAGAAGCTCTGACCCTTAAGAAACTCTTGTACTCAGTGGCATCAAGCAGCAGAGATCAGCAGCAGTGTACAGTACCAGATTCTGTCACTTCTCCTGCATGGACCTCGGCTATTGTAACTGATTATCAGCTCCCAATGTAGATAGTGTTACAGATCTCAGGCCTAGAGTGACAGGATTCTTAGAGCTTAAGGTTTAATACTTTCTGGAAAACATTCCAGTGATTGCACCCCAGTGCTAAATGATAAAGCATTTTTAAAAACAGGTAAGAAATCACCACAGGAATGAAAACTTTCGATAAGATTAATAATATTATACCCAAAAGCAGCATGTGAGGGTATCTCTTGGCTGACTCAAACGTGAGCAGAACAGGCTGCTTATATATACAGAGGTTAATGTGTGGCAAGGTACTGCCTTTCACGTGATGAAGAGCTGTGCATGGATGAATCATGAAACAACCCTTTCTGCAAATGAATGATAGTGTTCTTCAATCATTTCACATCCTTTCATGCAATTGAAAGATTATGCTTTCATCAGCCACAGAATAGCTTTCCATGAAAGTGAAGGATTGTGCCACTACAAATTATGACCTAACCTTTATGCAAATAAACCACTGTGCCCGTGCCTATCATATCAAAGCCCTTTCACATAAATAAAGTTTTGTTCTTCCACCAGTAATGCCATAGCACTTTAGGCAAATGCATGACTGTGCCTACAACAGTATTCATATCTTCATATAAATGAAAGATTTTTCTACCAATCACATGATAGCCCTTCATTTAAATGAAGGATTATACCTATAAAAATCATAGTTATGGCCCATCATGCATATGTAATATTATGTTCTCACCAACCACAGAATACCTTTTTATGCTAATTACATATTATGCCTACACTAGTCATAGACCAGCCCCCATACAAATGATGATGTTTCTGAACCAATCACAGGACAACCTATCATGCAAATGAAGGATTGTGATTCTACCAATTAAGACATAACCTTACATGCAAATGAATAGTGACTCTACCAATCGTGGTAGAGATTCATGAAATTTAAGGAATCTTCCTACACAAATCAAAGCACAGACCTTCATGCAAATAAAAAGATGTGAGCCCACCAAAAAAAAAAAAAACCCACATAGACCTTCATGAACAGTATTGTGACTACACAAATAATGGTTGAACTTTATGTATTTTTAAGGGATATTCTTGCACCAACCAGAGTACAGTCCTTTATGCAATTTGTGGGATTTGACCCTACCAATCAAGGAACAGTTGTTCGTGCAAGGAGAGAATCGTTATTGTACCAGTCATTCAGAGTTTGGTACAAATTAAGGAATGCCTCTGTAATAGTCAGAGCATAGTCCTTAATGCAAATGACGGCTTGTGATCTCACCAATTAAGGCACAGGCTTATATGCAAATCAAGTGTTGTAACTGCACCAATCATAGAAAAGCTTGCTGTAAACTAAGAAATGTCATTGTACTATCAGATCATAGCCTTTCATGCAAATAATGGATTGTGATTTCCAACAATCAATTTCTCTTCATGCAAATGAAATACTGTGACAGCTGGATATAATTTAAGAAATGTTCCTACACCACAGCCCTCATGCAAGGGATGGTTTAGGCTTCTGCCAGTATTGCACAGTTCTGTGTGCTAGTGTAGGATTTTTCTTTGATCACTCTTGTCATAGTTCTTTGAATGATTGTATTTCTGTCAATTGCGGTACAGTCTTATATTCAAATAAAAGTGTTCATGTACCAATCTCAGGGCTTTTCTGGGACGCCAGAGAATGTGTCTCCCTCTGTTCTGGGTGAAAATAATCACATACAGAATCATCTATAACTCACTGAATCTGTGATTAGAAAAAGAGCAGAATGAGCTGTTTGAAATAATAATCATGGCTATATGGTGTCATTTGGAGCTAGACTTGTACTTGTGCATCAAGGAGCTACAATTCCTATATAGCATCCTCAAAGGTGTCCATGAAATGTTTAATTGATCCAGGCTGATAAGTAGATAGTACCACTAGCTTCCAAAGATAAGCTGCTTAGGAGACATTACTCTCATTGAGGCAGTAAGGCATACGAGAAGGGCCCAATTAAACAGCATGCTTTTAACAGGTTTAGTCATTTACAGAAAACATTAAAATGGGGCTCATGAAAATATTTTTTCATATGGTGCTTGTTTGTATGTATGAATTATATCAAACTGAGGAGTTTGCAGAGTCCTGTTCCAGAGAGGGTAGGCAATGTATGGCAGAATTGGAGACTCTGCGAGGAGGCCCTGAGAGGTCATTTCCCAAGATGTGAAGATGAAGTTGAATTTGCAATTGAAATTCCAGGATGTTGGAGATGCCAAAGTAATGGTATATTTGCTAAATAAAGCTGCATGCTTGGAGTTGAGTTTACTAGAGAGAAGTTTGTGCTTCAAGCAGAGGTAGAGAAGTGCTGTTCCCTAGTTCCTTACTGTGGCGGTTTGAATAGGCATGGCCCCCATAGAGTTATGTGTTTGAATGCTTGTCCATAGGGAGTGGCACTATTAGGAGGTGTGGCCTTATTGGAGGAAGTATGTCCTTGCAGAGGTGGGCTTTGATGCCATATGTGCTCAACCTATACCCAATATGGTATAGTTTCCTTCTGGCTGCCTTAGGATCAAGATGTAGAATTCTCGGCTCCTCCAACACCATGTCTGCTTGCATGCTGTCATGTTTCTCACCATGATAATAATGGACTAAGCTGACAACAATATGAACTACCCAGTACCCCAGAGCTCCCTGGGACTAAACCAACCACAGAAAACACAAGGTGGGACTCATGGCTCTAGCTGCATATGTAGTAGAGGATGACCTAGTTGGTCATCAATGGGAGGAGAGGCCCTTGGTCCTGTGAAGGCTGGATGCCCCACTATAGGGAAATGCCAGGGCCAGAAAGGGAAGTGGGTGGGTTAGTGAGCAGGGGGAGGGGGAGGGGATATGGGATTTTTGCAGGGGAAACTAGGAAAGGGGATAACATTTTAAATGTAAATAAAGAAAATATCTAATAAAAACAAAAAATGGACTAAGTGTCTGAAACTTTAAGCCGGACCCAATTGAATGTTTTCCTTTATAAGAGTTACTGTGGTCATGGTGTCTCTTTGCAGTAATGAAACTCCAACTAAGACACTTAAGACCCTGATTGTTTCCATCAAGATACCAACGTACCAGACATGGAACTATAAGGTTTAGTGTTTTATCTTATGGGTTTCATTCTTGTTTTTGTCTAAAATTTCTTTGTAATTCACCCTTTCTCCCTTCTGGAATTAAAATATTATCCTGTGCCATTGAGTGTTGGGAGTATGTTTTGCGATGTTATAGGGACCCACAAGTAACAACTGCTTGTGTCTCAGAGAAGACTGAACTTTTAGAATTTTTCATAGTACTGAAACTATTTTAAAAACTATGGAGACTTTTGAAGTTGGACTTAACATAATTTACATTATGAGATGATTATAAGTCAAGGAAGAGAAAAGATGGAAGCTTACTGTGATGGCTACTGTTGTTGTCAACTTGGCTACATCTTTAATCAACTAAAAGCTGGATAGGCCTGTGAGACATTTTCTTGATTGAATCATTTGAGGTGGGAAGATCCATCATAAGACCACAGCTTCTGGCGGCAGCTCACAGAAAAGATTTTGGAAATAGAAGCCTTTGGTTTTTTTCCTTCTTGCCCAAACTCTTGTTGACATATTCATCTATCCTTCTATTGATTCATTGGGATTCCAAGGTAGATTGAAGACCAAAAGCTTCCCAGGAATTCCCTGAGACTCCAGCACCAGACTGCGACTTCTTAGACATCCAGTCTTGAGTACTGAGCAACTATTTTATTCTTTGTTTTTCTGTCAGGAGACAGCCATTATTGATTACCCAGACAACAGTTTGTAAACAAGTCTAATAAATCCCACACCTATATGTATTTATACATATTAATACATATGTATATGCATTCATTCTTTCAGTTCTATCCCTAACACAGTTTTGAATTAAAAGTGATGTTTGAGTGTCAAGGTAACAAGGAATGGTGTGGTGGTTAAACTCAATTGACAAATTGACGAACTGTACAATTACCATAGAAACAATCCTCTAGGTGTGTCTATAAGGGAATTTCCTGATAAGGTTAATTGAGGTGGGCAGAACCATTTTACGTTGGGGATACTGAATTTTAAAAAGAGAAGAACATTAGATGAGCACCGGCATTTCTCTCTCTCTCTCCTTCCCTTCTGGGGAAGCAATGCGACTAGCTGCTTCAGATTTTTGCTGCTATGCCTCCCCCAATATAATAGATTATAACCTCAAATTGTGAGCTCAAATATTTCTTCCCTTTAACTTGCTTTTGTCTGATACATCATCACAGCATCAAGACAGTTTAGATGCCTTTTAAGAATCTTATTTTTAATACTGAAGGAACACATCAACAGAGCTAGGTTTTGCATTTTATTTTTAATTAAAATAAGAAAATTAGTTCTTTAGTACATAGTTCTTTACTGACAAATGAATAATGTTCTACTGTAATCAAGATATATAACAATTATGTCACTTTCCCAAGACCCACTGTTATCATCTCTATAATCAAACATTCCTCCCCAACCCTCAACCCTGGAAGACTGATTTGGCCTCTATCCTTAGATATTTCCCCTTTTTCAGAATGCCACACCAATAGGATAATAGTCTAAAGCCTCTAGAGTCCAGTTCTTTTTACTTAACATAATTCATTTGATATCAATGTAAATTACATGTGTAAATAGTTCATTTTTTAAAGTGATGTGTGAGTGGTATCTTAATATATGGTGGTACCTACTAGACATTTGCTCATCCATCCATTGTGTGAGGGATATTGGCATTGTTTACAGTTTTGAGAAGTTACAAATGCATCTACACTAGGTATTTGTGCTTATATTTTGCTTGAATCTGTTTTAGGTAACTTTAGTAATTATCAGAAGGGGTATTATGAGGTCATATGGTAATCATACATCCTTAACTATAAAAGAAATTGCTAAACTGTTTTCCAAGCTACTGCACCAGTTTCTGAAACCTAATAATGCTTGAGTTCTACTTGCTGTGTATGTTTTCCAGCATGTGGCATTGTTACTTTATCTTAAACTTTAGAATAATAGTACAATATTATAGCTTTAATTTTCATTTCCTCGGTGTTAACTATTTTTGTACTGTACCAACCACCTGTAGTTTAAAATAATCTTTACAGTTAGAGTGATTTTCAATTTTTCAAAAATGAATATATACTAGAGTTCAAACACCAGAGTCAATTATCTCATTGCTCATACTTTAGTTAGTAAGGTAGATTAATTACAATTAACAATAGAATATTAGCATATTATGAGAATCTTAACTATTCATATTTTCTTGGTTTGCTATTTAGGGTGACAAATATGGATGGTTTGCTATTTAGGGTGACAAATATGGATGGTTTGCTATTTAGGGTGACAAATATGGATCTATTTGCATTCTTCTACTCAAGCAGCACGTGTTAAAAATGCTTTTTTCCATTGTATATTTCTGACCTTATTAAAAATCCATAGTTGTGTGAAATTATGCCTGGATCTTCAGTTAGATTCCATTAATCAACTTGGTAATTTTTTTATGCCAATACCATACATATTTTATTTCTATAGCTCTGTAGTATAGCTTGAAATTAGGAATGGTGCTATCTCTGGAAGTTCTTTTATTGTACAGGATAATTTAGCTATCCTGGGTTGTTTTTTATAGGAAGTTGAGTGTTGTTCTTTCAAGACCTGCAGAGACTCGTGTTGGAAATTTTATGGGGACTGCATTGAATCTGTAGATTATTTTTGGTAAAATGGCCATTATTACCATGTCAATCTTACAGATCCATTAGCATGGGAGATCTTTCCATCTTCTGATAGCTTCTTCAGTTCCTTTCTTCAAAGACTTGAAGTTATTGCCATACAAGTCTTTCAGTTGCTTGGTTAGAATTACACCAAGATATTTTATATTATTTGTGGCTACTGTGAAGGGTGTTGTGTCCCTAATTTCTTTCTCAGCCCATTTGTATTTGTATATAGGAGGGCTATTGATTTTTGAGTTAATCATGTATCCAGTCACTTTGCTAAAGGTGTTTATCAATGCTAGGAGTTCCCTGGTAGAGTTTCTGAGTTCACTTTGCATACTACCATATCATCTGTAAACAGTCATACTTTGACTTCTTTCTATACAATTTATAGACCTTGATCTCCTACAGTTAATTATTGCTCTAGCTAGAACTTTAAGTACTCTATTGAGTACAGAGAGTGAACAGCCTTGTCTTGTTCCTGATTGTAGTGTGATTGCTTCAAAATTCTCTCCATTTAATTTGATGTTGAATAGAAGCTTGCTGTAAGTTGCCTTTGTTATGTTTAGGTATGTCTCTTTTAACCCTGATCTTTCCAAGACTTTTATAATAAAGGAGTGCTGGATTTTTGTCAAAGGCCTTTTGAACACCTAATGAAAGAACTGTGTTTTCTTTTTTCTTTCAGTTTGTTTATATGATGGATCACATTAGCACATTTTCATATGTTGAACCATATCTGTGGATTGAAGCCTACTTAATCATGGTGAATGATCTTTTTTATCTGTTCTTGGATTTGGTTTGTGAGTGTTTTATTGAGTATTTTTGCTTCAATTTTCATGAGGGAAAATGGACTATAATTCTCTTTCTTTGTTGAATCTTTGTGTGGTTTAGGTATCAGGGTGACTATGGCCTCATGGAATGAGTTTGGCAATGTTTCTTCTGTTTCTGTTTGGTGGAATAGTTTGAGGAGTATTGGTATTAGTTCATCTTTGAAAGTTTGGTAGAATTCTGTACTAATACCCTCTGGCCCTGGGGTTTTTGATTGGGGGACTCCTAATGACTGTCTCTATTTTCTTAAGGGTTATAGGTATATTTAAATTGTTTATGTAATCTTGATTTAAGTTTGGTATATGGTATCTATCAAGAAAAATTATCTTTTTGATTTTCCAATTTTGTGGAGTACAGGTTTTTGAAGTATGATGTAATGATTGTCTGTATTTCCTTTGTGTCTGCTATATCCCCCTTTCATTTCTGATTTTTGTTAACTTGGATATTCTCTCTGTCTTTTAGCTAGTTTGGATGGAGGTTTGTCAATCTTATTTATTTTCTCCTTTGAGAACCAACTCTTCGTTTCATTGCTTCTCTGTATTGTTCTCTTTGTTTCTAATTGATTGATTTTAGCCCTGAGTTTGATTATTTCCTGCCATCTACTCCTCTTGGGTGTGTTTGTTTCTTTTCTTTTTCTTTTTCTTTTTCTCTTTCTCTCTCTCTCTCTTTTTTTTATTTTCGAGACAGGGTTTCTCTGTATAGCCATGGCTGTCCTGGAACTCACTCTGTAGACCAGGCTGGCCTCAAACTCAGAAAACCGCCTGCCTCTGCCTCCCAAGTGCTGGGATTAAAGGCATGTGCCACCACACCCGGCGTGTTTGTTTCTTTTGTTATAGATCTTTCAGGTATGCTGTTCAGCTGCTAGTATGAGATCTCTTCAATTTCTATGTGTAGGCACTTAATGTTATGATCTTTCCTCTTAGCACCATTTTCAGGGTATGTTGTATCTTCATTTTCATTGAATTCTAGGAAGTCTTTAATTGCTTTCTTTCTTTCTGCCTTGATCCAGTGGTCATTCAGTAGAGCGTTTTTCAGTTTCCATGAGTATGTAAGCTTTCTGTGGTTTTTGTTGAAATCCAGCTTTAATACTTTCTTTGAGTAATGTATCTGTTTCTTCTATCGCATCTGCAGTGGCTGAGATTCTCTTTGGTCCCTTGTATTCTGTTGGTGATGCTCATGTCTATAGTTCCTGTTGGTGATGCTCATGTCTATAGTTCCTGTTGGTGATGCTCATGTCTATAGTTCCTGTTCGCTTACCTAGATTTTCTAGTTTCATATTTCCCTCAGTTTGTGCTTCCTTTATTGCTTCTATTTGCATTTTCAGGTTTTAAACAGTTTTATTCGTTTATTTGTTTCCTCCACCTGTTCTTTTTCCCCCCTTGGCTTTCTTTAAGGAATTATTCATTTCCTCCTATTTTTTGTCTTTTCCTCAATCTCTTTAAAGGATTTATTCATTTCCTCTTTAAGAACCTCTATCATCTTTATTAAGTTTGTTTTAAGGTTGTTTTTATGTGCTTTCACTGTGTTAGAATGTTCAGGGCTTGCTGTAGTAGGTTGGCTGAGTTCTAGTGGAGACATATTGCCCTGGCTGTTGCTGGATTGCATTCTTAAGGTGGCATCTAGGCATCTAGGTTTGGGATGATTATAGGTCTAGATGTTGATTTCCAAGTTTGTCTTTGTTGGATGGGTGTTTTTATCCTTAGTTTCTGTTTCCTCTCTGGTCTTCTTGCCAGTGACTTATGATCAAGTAGAGGGACTCTGTCCAAGTGGGGGCTGGACTTCTGATGGCCAGGGTGGCTTTTAGTAGAGCAGGGGATTTCTGCCCAAGTTGGGGGCTGATGTCCTAGCAGCCCGTGTGGCCAGGAGGTCTTCTAGGATTTTATGTACTGTGGCATCTGATCTAGCCAGGGATACTCTGGAATTCTGTGTGATGGAGTAGCTTCTGGTGGAGCAGGGGTTTTGAGAAGGAGTGGGCCAGTATGGTGTGACAAGGAGAAAAGAAGCTGTTGAGGTATGCTGTGCAGACACTGGGGGGGGGGTAGTCCTTGGGCAGGGGTTTACCTGGGGAACCGGGTGTATCTGTGGCCTTTAGTGGAGCAAGGGTCTTTCTCCAGAGATGTGTGCCAGATTTTCTATTTCTTCATTCATGGTCATTCTTCCTTCCTGGTAGTCCCAGAGTCTCTCTTTTGTCATTTTGTTTTTTTTACATTTCAGGGACTTTAGCAATAGCAAAGATGTTCTGACAACAGATTTTTCTTTTGTCTTGATTTCTACTTAATTTCTATAGCATAATTTCTGGATCTAGATAATGGCTTATAATTTTCTCTTTCGATTTTGTTTTAGTTGTTATATACAAGAATCAAATACAGGGTGATAGTGTAGCACAACACTAGAGGGTTAGTTCTCACCATGTTCATGTTCTATTGGAGGACTGCCATCCTCACCGGAGACTCTTTTTTCTCAGCCCACTAGAGAAAGGGAGAACCGGAGTGGCTTGGATAGTACAGGGGAGACTTGAACAGGCACTAACAAAATGGGAAAGGAAACTGAGATGTACAAACATGGCTCAGCATCACTGAGAAAAGAAGCTGTGGTATTTTTTGGTGGCCCTGATCTGTGTATGCAAGTGGGCTTTATCAAGGAGATAAGTACTAGAGGGGCTAAGTTCAAGGAAGCCTTTAAATTTTTGGTTCTACTTTAAGTACCTACCAATGTCACCTACCATTTCAAGGAAGAAGTCTGCAGAAATATCCTATGCTATAGTTATCATTAGTGTGTTTGTCAGAGTGTATCAGGGACACAAGAAATCCATGCTTGTTTGAGTGAGAAGTTGTTAAAATAGGTGAGCATGATGGCATACACCTGTAATACCAACACTTCTAAGACTGAGGCAGGAGGATTGCTACAAGTTTAGGGCCAGGGTTGGCTACAGAATGAGATCCCATTGCAACAGAACAAAACAAAATATAACAAACAAAGATGGATGAGAACAATCCTGATCATCAGCCATTGACTTTTTTCCAAATCTTCAAAGATGGCTATTATAGGCCAGAGACAGTGACATCTGTCTGCTTTGTCTAAAGACTTTTGGTATAAAGTCTTGATCATAGCAGTAGCTTATAGAATAGAAGCAAATGGGAATGCCTAGCATGCTCTGTGGTACCCCAAACCTGTCCTTTCCTTGCTCCTCAAACATTTTCCTTGCTTCTCAAATGTGTTGAGGCTGACACAGATAAAGGGAGATAAGGTACCTGTAGTCTTAAGGTATAGGAGGCAGACGTAGGGTCTTCTGTGATCTTCTTACCAGAGACCAGTCTGAGCTATAGAGTACCTATAGGACAGCTCTATATAGAAAAAGTAATATAATGAAAGCACACACACATACACACACACACACACACACACACACACACACACACACACACACGACACACAGAGAGAAACAAAGAGAGACACACAGAGTCACACAGAGAAACAGAGAGAGAGATGAGAGAGTAGAATTTAAATCATATAATTTAATGAAAAACAGGACAAAGATAAATTTCTCAGATCTTCCAGATTGAAAAAAAATCAGTCTCTACAAAGATTCTTGTAGAAAGCCCTAACTGATGAGAGCTTCTTCTGCACAATTGTGAGTATGATAGGAAATATATATTATATAATTAATAATAATTAATAATATTATATTATTATATTTTTGTAGATCTGTTGTACTTCATGACTTTGAGCCTACAATTCCATGGTCATCTTTTATTTTCACTTTAAATGTATCAGAATAATAAAACTAAGCTGGGACATACAATGCACAAGAAGGTTTGCCATACAAGTTCTTTACTGAAGATAATTTTGAAGAGGTCATTAAATGAGAAATCTTACAAGAGATGATACATGAGGCATGGAAAATAAGGGTAAACATAATACATATATATATATGCACATGCATATCAATATGTCATAAAATACCTTCCTGACAAACTGAAAAATTAATGAGGCACTGAGAATAAAAGAAGAAACTGTATATTCATATTAATCCACAACTAATTATTTTAAAAATGAACAAAATGCAAAACAATAAGAGCAATGTAGTAAATCCCAAAGGACATAATAGAAATTTCATGTACTTGTATTAATAAGTTGAAAAAAATAAATATTAATAAGTTTAATAGAGAATCTGGTTAGTCAAATATGAATATTCAGAACAACCACAATTAAAAGAACACTAGAAAGAATAACCTAAAAGTCTGGATAAGAAAATTCTATCTATGCTACAGAAAGAAATAAATGAACAAAAAATGATCTCCATGTTTCCCTCTAAGTGTTGAAAATATCTACTGTGTAGTCAGGGATGCCATTGGCTGAATGAAGTGAAGAATTGAGCTATGCAATGAAGCTGTGACTTTAAACTAGTGACAGGTCTCCATGAATCCATTTCCAGAGATGAGAGAGAAAAAATATCCTCTATTAGGCAAAGGGGGGGATGGGATGGGGAGTTGTGGAGGGCTAACAGGGAAGGGGGATATCATTTGAAATGTAAATGAGTATGATTAATAAAAAAATCTTCTATTCAGATATCCATCCCTGGGATTTCCTATCCATGTTCTCAAACCCAATCATTTATAAGAAATGAGAAAATCAGCAGATTTCATCAGAAAAGGCTGTATGGAATGTAGAATCTTCAGAGCGAATATGAGATCTCAATTAAGGAAAGATATGAAGGGAATAGTCACATAAGTGGGGTGACAAAGAATGTCTACTATTCTTATTAGCTTAAATGTGTGCTGTGCAAGAGTTTCAATGATGATTGTAGAAGGACTGAAAGAAAGACCAACCAGCAATGGAAGAGAACTGGGGAAGGAATCCATGATATTATGACGGTAGAAAGAGGTTGAGTATTGGAGTAGGAGGTCGTTGTCATTGGGTGCTGGATGGAGAGTACAAGCAGGAAAAGCACAGATTGTATTGGCTGCTCACAGATTCGCAAACATTGCTTCACATGGTTTTGTATTCAAAATAAACTGATGCTAAGACATCTCCCTAGACAGATTGCAATGTTCAAGCAGAGATAAA
The DNA here is from genome assembly GCF_900095145.1 of Mus pahari. NCBI lineage: Eukaryota > Metazoa > Chordata > Mammalia > Rodentia > Muridae > Mus > Mus pahari. The sequence continues at coordinate 795,093 of NC_034613.1, read as the reverse complement.
GCAAAGCCCCTACAGTATCCACCCTCATTACACCTCCCTTCTTCCTCTCTTGCATCCTTCTTTCACGCCCCAATATCATATTTCTTTCTAATTGTTACCTCTGGACAGTTAGGTGGCTAGACCAGTAGGCACCCACTGTAAATGTTGGTCAACCTCAGGGACATAAGACAAACGTCGCCACCTAGCGGTCAGACACCAAAACAACCAAGAGGAGGTTTTCATAAAAATGTTAATAATAGTAAAATAATAATAATATTAAAAATAATAGTGTGTTTTGAATTTAGACTTGTGTGTGACTCACAATTGCATTGACGGCTTGTTAAAACAGAATGCTGAACTCTGCTCCCATTGTTTGACTCTGGGTTGGAACATAAACGTAGCACTTCTAACTTGATGCTGATGTTGCTTCAAGGACCATACTTCTTAAAGTTTCAAACCATCAATTGCTTCATACATTCCACTTTGAATATATGCAGGCCTTTACTTGGCTCTGCACAACTGGTAGAACTAGGGTTTTACATTTACTGCGTTGTTACTTTGAAATGCATGTGGTATTGCTTGGGCAACAGTCTTATTTGTTTTCTATGCTTCCCTAGACAGAGTAAACACCTAACAGGAGATGGAGTGGCATCCATTTTCCTTTAATGGGTTGGATGTCCTATGTTATATTCTCTATGGCTGTTTCAAACTTTTTCATAATAATTAACACTTTTGAAGTTAAATCCTTCATTAATGTATCTCTTACTATGTGCTGATAGAATTAGTTTGGCTTTTAAAAAAGGCTTTATTTACATTATTTTGACATTATGCATATGTTTGTGTCTGGGTATCAGCATGTGAGTGCAGATAGCTGGAAAGTCCGGAGGCATCAGACCCTCTGGGGCCTGATGAGCCACTGAACCTGGGTACTGAGAAGCAAACTCAGTTCCTCTGCTAGAGCAATTCCCTGCTAGTAACTGCTGAGCCATCTACCCAAGCTCCCTATACAAATCTTGGTGGATTTTTCCTGTTGTTGAAAATTCCAAATGGAATATGTAAGCCAAGAACCCTGACTTACAAAACGCAGCACTATGAACAAAATTTGGCATATACTCTTGTTCCCCCTGGGGATTACAGTTGAAGAAAAGACTCCAATTAAGGGTGATACAAAAGGAATAAAATATGATTTTTAAATCATTATAAGTAAGCTAAAAAACATACTTAGTAGCCAAAATGGAATAACTGGAAATAAGTTTTGTTTATGTCTGTAGGGCAAAAAAATCCATGCTTAGGGTTTTTTGACCAAATCTTAGCAAACATTTTATACATCCTGTTGATTATGGAAGTATTTTGACTGGAAAAGTTGTTAAGGTATTTGGAAAAATATATAGTTAGTTGGCAGGTGTAACAATGGACATGGCAAAACTTCTTAGCCCAATTCATTCAACTTTCAAAGTGGTTGTGTGAAATCCAGCCAGTGTTGTCAAGGAGAATTGGGTGAAATCTATTGATCACCACCAGCTGTAGATGCTGGGGCTCTATGTGCATCTCACAGATCTGCTGAGCACACTTCTCTGATGTCATGATTTTGCCAGAATTCAGAAAGCTGTAGTGGATTGGGGCATACACGCCCCAATTTTTTAAATTATTTTAATTTTTACATCTAAATGTTGCTCCCAGTTCCCCCTCCCAGAGTTATTCACCCCATTCCTTCTCCCCTGAGCCTCTGAGAGGGTATTCCCCTTGATGCTCCCCTGGAAATCCCCCTTCCCTGGGGCATCAAGTCTCTACAGTTTAGGCACATCCTTTCCCACTGAGGTCAGACAAGGTAGTCCTCTGCTACACATGTGCTGTGAGCCTTGGACAAGCTTGTGTATGCGCTTTGGTTGGTGGCTTAGTCTTTGGGAGCTCCCAGGGGTCCAGGTTAGTTGACAATGTTGGTCTTCTATGGAGTTGCCATCCCCTTCAGTTCCTCCAATCCCTCCCCTAACTCTTGCACAGGAGTCCCCGAATTTAGTTCAATGTTTGGCTGTGAGTAACTGCGGATTTCTCAGCCAGCTTCTCGTAGAGTCCCTTAGAGAACACCCAGACTAGGCTCCTGTCTGCAAGCACAAGATGGCATCTATAATAGTGTCAGGGTTGGGTGCTCTCCCGTGCAATGAATCCAAGTTGGTTGGGTCATTGGATGGCCCTTCCATCAGTCTCTGCTTCATTTTTTGTCCCTGCATTTCTTTTAAACAGGAAAAATTCTGGGTTAGGAATTTTGAAGATGGGTTGATGACCTCATCCCTCTACTGGGGGCCTTGTCTATCTACTGGAGGTGGTCTTTTCAGGTTCCATCTTCCCACTGTTGGGCATTTCAGCTAAGGTCACCCACATTGAATCCTGGGAGCCTCTCACATCCCAGGTCTCTGGGACTTTCTAGACATTCCTCTCTCCCTTCTCCCACCCAAGTCCCACTCTCCCTCTGCCTCCTGGATTATTTTGTTCTCCCTTCTAAGTGGGATTGAAGCATCCTTCCATCTTGTTAAACTTCTTATGGTCTGTGGGTTGTATCATAGATATTCTGTACTTCTTGGTTAATATTCACTTATCAGTGAGTATATACCATGCATGTCCTTTTGGGTCTGGGTTATGTCACTCAGGATGATATTTTCTAGTTCCATCCATTTGCAAAATTCATGATGCCCTCGTTTTTAATAGCTGAATAGGAAATATTCCGTTGTATAAATGAACCACATTTTCTGTATCCATTTTTCAGTTGATGGACATCTGGGTTGCTTCCAGTGTCTGGCTATTATAAATAAAGCTGTTATGAAGAGTGGAGCATGTGTCCTTGTAGCATGGCAGAGCAACTTTTGTGTATATGCCCAAGAGTGTTATTGCTGGGTTTTGAGGTAGAACTAGTTCCAATTTTCTGAGGAACCTCCAGATTGATTTCCAGAGTGGTTGTACCAGCTTGCAATCCTGCCAGCAATGGAGGAGTGTTCCTCTTTCTCCACATCTTTACCAGCAATTGCTGTCACTTGAGTTTTTTGATCTTAGCCATTCTGATTGGTGTAAGGTGGAATCTCAGGGTCGTTTTGATTTGCATTTCCTTGATGATGTTCAACATTTCTTTAAGTGATTTTTGGCCATGAAAGTGTCCTCTGTTAAGAATTCTCTGTTACCTCTATATAAGTCTTGTGGTAGAATTGAGGGAAAGATTGAGGGACCCAAAGAGGACAAGGACTCTAGAGGAAGACCAACCGAATCAACTAACCTGGACCTTTGGGAGCTCCCAGAATCTGAACTGTCAACCAAAGAGCATACACAGGCTGGACCTAGGCCTCCCTCCCCACACATATGCAGCAGATGTGCAGCTTCATCTTCATGCAGGTCAGCAACAGCTGGAGCAAGGGCTGTCCCTGAATATGTTACCTACTTATGGATCCGGTCCCCCCAACTGGGTCGCCTTGCCTGGCCTCAGTGAGAGGATGTACCTAGTCTTGCAGAGACTTGATGTGCCAGGGTGGGGTGGTACCCAGGGGCCCCTCCCCATTCTCAGAAAGGAAAGGGGGAGGAGAAGAGCTGTGTGAGGGGAGACTGGGAGGAAGAGGGGGTTGATGTTGGAATGTAAAGTGAATTAATAAAAATAATTCAAAAAGAAATTGCATGGATTAGCTTTTGGCTTAACATTATTACTGTGGTATAAAATAAATATAAAATATATAGCAAATAATAAATCGCTAGCAAAAGCCCTGAAGCAAAAAAAAAATGTGCATTAAGCTGATATAGAACTGAGGTGACTCTAGTGAAGACTTCCAGTAACGGGGGCTATGGAGTCTGAACTGGCCATCTTCTCTTACTAGTCAAGACTTCCAGTAATAGGACTGAAATATTGACCCAGCCACAACAAAACCTTCAACCTAAAATCTACCCTCCCTGCTTCTCCTTCTCTTTAGAGAAGGGGAAGAGGTAATGGGGGAAGGGCTTGTGAAGGTGGAACTGGGAGGATAAGAGGGAGGTAGAATGCGATTGGGATGGAAAGGAAATAAAAAATAAGTTAATGAAAAAAAAAAAAAACCAAAACCAATTTAAAAATCCACTTTGGGGGGGGGTGCTCGGGAGGTACCTCAGCACGTAAAGGCAGCTGTCAAGCCTGAGAGTCCCCGTTTCATCCCTGGAACCCACATGGTAGATGCAGAGCATCAGTCTGATTAATGGTTGTTGTCTCATCTCCATATGTAAGCCATGGCAGACATATGTTGTACTCTCCCAGAAGTAATAAACAATTGTAAAATATTTAAAGTGCATTATTAAAAGAAACCAAGTACCTCTCACAACAATATATATTAAAAAAAAAATGTTACCCTCCCTGCAAGATGTGCTGGGGAAATGGTGGCACAGAACTTGTGGGATTAGCCAACTAATGACTGGTCTGACTTGAGGCCTACACCATGAGAGAGGACCCACCCCTACAATGCCAAGAGAGTCAGGAACCAGAAGCTGGAGAGCCCAGACCCCTAAGATAGGGGATAAAAGTCAATGAAATGATTCCCAATGATATTCTGCTATCCTCATAGGTCAGTGCCTAGCCAAATTGTCATCGGAAAGGCTTCATCCAGCAACTGATGGGAACAGATACAGAGACCCACAGCCAAACATTAGGTAGAGCTCAGAAACCTGGAGAATGAGGTAGAGGAGACAGAGGGGTAGAGAACAGGATGAGTACATGGGTGGCCCACAGAATCAACTAAGCATGGCTCATAGGAGAATCACTGGGGCTCTCAGAGACTGAAGTGACATTCAGGGAATCTGTATGGGTCTGAGCTAGATCCTCTGTATATATGCTTGGTATTCTTGTGGGACTCCTAATAATGGGAGCAGAGGTTGTCTCTGAATCTTTTACCCACTTTTAAGCCCCCTTTCTTCTACTGGGTTGTATCGTTCAGCCCTTAATATGAGGGTATATGCCTAGTCTTATTCGAACTTGTTATGCTGTGCTTGGTTTATATTCTTGGGAGGCCTGCTCATTTCTGAAGGGAAATGGAAGAGTGGTCCAAGGAGGAGGAGATGTGGGGACGGAGGGTCTGAGAGGAGTGGAGGGAGGGGAAACTGCAGTTGGGATATAGTACATGAGAGAATACTAATGCTAATACTAATAATAATAATAATAGGTTTTTAAAAAGATGATATATAGCTGCCAGGCAGTGATGGCACACAACTTTAATTCCAACATGTGGGAGGCTGAGGCAGGTAGATCTGGATTTCTGTGAGTTTGAAGCTGGCCTGGCCTAAAAAGTGAGTTCCAGGACAGCCAGGGCTGTTACACAGAGAAACCTCATCTCAAAAAAAAAAAAAAAAAAAAAAAAAAAAAAAAACATGTCCATCTATGATTTAATATCAAATCAACTCAATTT
>NC_034613.1:770804-789620 GCF_900095145.1 Mus pahari | reverse complement strand
TTTCTGTGAGTTTGAAGCTGGCCTGGCCTAAAAAATGAGTTCCAGGACAGCCAGGGCACAACAACAAAAAAAAATCATCTCAAAAAAAAAAAAAAAAAAAAAAAAAAACAGAGTCATGTCCATCTATGATTTAATATCAAATCAACTCAATTTCAACAATGTAAAAAAAAAATCACAATTACTTCTGTACCTACCTACTATTAACAAAGCAGTCATACAAATAAATGTAAACTTGTGGCTATAAAACTACTACAAATGAGCTGGGCACGGTGGTACACACCTTTAATTGCAGTGCTCCAGAAACAGAGGAAGCCAAGTGTCTAAGTTGCAGATCACCCAAGACTACATAGAGTGTCCCTAAAACACAACAACAACAAAACCTCACAGGCTATGGATGGGACATTGTCAGCAGTGCAATAGTTTTCAGATTATTGTTCTCAGATTGTAGAGTTTAAAAATTGGCTACTGACATTCTACTAATAAATTGGTTATGTTATCATTATGTGCTGTGATTTTAAATGTGTATCTACTTTTGAGGTGGCTTTAAGATTTTCATATCCTGGTATCCACATGTCTGTTTAATCTCTTTCCTCTTGAGTGTGAGTGGGAACTCATTATGGCTTTTTCTAACCAACAAAATGTGGCAAAGGTAATGGATTTCATATTCTTGATTACACTATAGGAGATCACTTCTTGTTAGCTGACCTTACAAAATCTGTCCGTCTATCTCTGCCTCTCCCATCCCACCCCATTGCTGATGTGCAAGAAGCAAAAGTTCTGTAGGTTGGTAGAGGAGTAATTGCAGTTTTTGTATTGTTGAAATTCATCTAAACCACAAGACCCAGCTTAGAGTGGAATCATAAACCTTTTAGATGGCCCTCCAAGCCTGACCAAGACTGAGGGGAACCCTTCAGATAGTCATGGCAGGGAAATGAAGCACAAAAAGGTGACAATGAAAACTTGGTTCAGACTGATTTTGTCAAACTGGATTAAGACTATGGGGAGTCTAATGCCAAGAGGTTTATTACTAGCATATTTAAACCCAGTATAATTTGGGGGGAAAGTTTCTTTCTGTAGTACAATTCTCCAGTGAACAGAGAGCATAATTACATCGAAACTCAAGTCAGGGTACCTGCCATTTCTCCCAAGATAGATTCTGGAGATAGGCTACTTGTGTTAGTTTAAGAGCCTATGGAAGGACCTGGCTTGGTCTCAGTTATACTGATAGCTTAGAGGTCATTTGGGCTATTAGCCACATCTGGTTCTGGCTGGGGAGCCTCCAGCTATATAGTTAATGTAAGGGTCATTTAGACTGTTAGGTATCTCTGGTCTTGTTTTTAAGAGCTTGGAGAGCCCCCGGCTGTAAGAGTCATTTAGATTACTAGCCATCTCCTGTCCTGGTGGTTAGGACATTGATAACTGGCCCAGATAACACAGATCACCAGTCTGTTAATTACCTCCAATTCCCAGCTTTCTGGATGGAGGAACAGGTTTTACATCTTTCCCATTGTAAAAAAGATCCTGTTTGCTTCGAATTCCCGGTTTCTCTGGAGGTCTGTGGGCACAAGGACCTTCTTGTTGTGTTCGCAGTACACGACCATGATGACAGCATTATTAAGACCCAGCCAAGCTGTGCCTGGGGTCTTCCTTTGTAGATACTGACTTTTAAAATATCTTGGAATTTTAAAATAATTTTAATAGGCTCAAAAGGAGGACAATCTATAATCTAAAGCACACCACTGTCTGAACTTTTCTCAAAGTTTAAATACAACATAAACAAAAGAAAAAACATGTTTTAATTAAGATGATGCAGACTTTCTTTTTAAAAAATTGAAATGTCTGTTCAGAGTTGCTCTCTATCAGGGACTCCTAGCCACCACACTTGGCTGGAGCGTAGGTAGACTAACCTTGCCTTCCTTCCCCTCCTCTATTCTGGTCTCCCCAGACTACTCTTAGACCTACAATTGTCCACCAACCTGAGTCTACCTCCATTCCCTCGAGACTTGGCCTCATCATAATTTCAGATGCCTAGATGCCAGCACAAAAACACACCAAGAATAACCATGACAATATGTCTTCCCTATTGTAATGAGCCCTGGGAAAAGCATTTTAGCTGAAGGGCAAGACAGGGATACACTCCTTAATTATTGACTGTTACCCATTTCTAGCCTACTAGCCTATCTTCATTCCTTTGTGACTCCCTAACCACCAGAAGAACCATCCTCTACCAGGGAAACCACAACCAACACATTTGGTTGGAACCCAGAAAAGTTCTTTACCAGAGACCCCACAGCTGCCACACTTGGTTAGGACTCAGAACTACTCTTTTCCAGGCACTCCACACTTACTACACTTGTCTAGGATTCAGCCAATACCTCCAACCCATCTCCATTTCTTTGTGACTCCCCAACTACTTGCACAACCTTGCTCCATCAGGAACCCCCACAGCTTCCATGCTTGGCTAGGACCCATGTTGGGATAACAGCAAAGAAAGAAAAAAACGAAATATTCACCTAACAAGGGCATGGCCAAATATCTACATCAAGAAACACCTCAAACAACATAATTCCAGAGGATTAGATGCCAGCATAAAAACACACCACGAATAACTAAGACAGTTTATGTTTCCCCCAGAAGCCTATTGTAACAGGTCCAGGGAAAGGTAATTTAGCAGAAGCACAGGACAAGGATTTCAAAGTTGCAATTATGAGTATGTTCAAGAACCTTAGAGGATATGAGTAAATGTCTTAATGAAGATCATAGCAATACAAACAATCAGATCAAATAATGAAAACAATTCAAGATATGAAAGTAGAATGTAAAAAAGAAATAAAATCACTTAAGAAAAGCATAACTGAAATAAAACTCAGAATGAGGAACCCAGGAAACCAGCCAAAAAGCTCAGACTAAATGAAAAGGAAAGGGGAGTCGCAGGCATTGAAGGCAATGCAGAAGAAATGGACAGCTCAGTTCAAGAAAATACCAAATTTTGGGGGGTAAAGATGTTTAGGCTCAAAACATCTAGGACATCTGGGACACTATGAAAAGACCACATTTAAGAATAACAGGTATATGAGGAAGGAAATCAAAGGCACAGAAGATATTTTTTAACAAAATCATAGAAGAAAATTTCTTCAATTTAAAGAGAAAGATACTTATCAAGGTATAAGAAGCATACAGAACACCAAATAGTTGAGACTACAAAAGAAACTCCCAGGATACATAGTAATCAAAACATTAGCTTACTGAATCCCCCAGACTATTATGTCTAGGCCAGACCCCTGTTCCCTAGACCTTTATCTTGAGCATTGTTTCTCAGTCAATAAAACCCATCCTTAAGAGGGATACTTAATGCTTTATACCTTGGTAACCTCAACAGTATCTAAATGACAGAGACCACACCAGACCCTAGGCCATTAAGCTATAGAACCCATCTTTATGCAAGAGGTCACATATTCTTTGTCTTAAGCTTTCTTGTGTACATGGGATTGAGATATTTATCAGAAAACCTTTTCCCAGATTTGTACTGTAATTAAATGCATAATAATAAACTCCCTGCTGTCAAACTCTAGAAGTTTGAACCAATACCAACTACTGAGTAGTGTTGAATTGGGCTTCCTTCTGGCCTCCCATGTATCATGACTCTGCCAGCCTTGGCATTTGTAGGAACCCCCACAAGTACCAGATGGGTTCAGCATATAATTCTACTAGACCTACAAAGAGGCACTAATGCCAAGCCTCCTCAAAATTATTCCACAAAAAGTAAACTGAAGGAACATTTGTAAATTCTTTTTATGAAGTTGCTATTGCTCTGATACCAAAAGTGCAACAACAACAGAAGACCCAATGAAAAAGAAAAATCATAGCTAGGCATGGTGGTATAAACAGATTAAGAGACAAAACAAAATAAAACAAAAATGAAAAACCTCTAAAAACCAAGAAACCAAAAACAAACAAACAAACAACAACAAATCACATGATATATGTACATTTTTCTGGCTCTTGTGAAAGGTTATTAGTTGCAGAAAAGGTCTTTGACAAAATTTAATGCCCTTTCATATAAAAGCCCTGGAAAGACTAGAGTTACAAGGGATAAACCTAAACATAATAGAGTCAGTCTGTAATCCTATAGCCAACACAAACATAAATGGAGAGACATTCAAAGCATTTCCACTAAAATCAGGACCAAGACGAGGATATCTACTCTCCCTGTGTCTCTTCAATATAGTACTTCAAGTTTTGGCTAGAGCAATAAGACAAATGAAGAAGATCAAGGGGATACAAATAAGAAACATAGAAGTCAAAGTATGATTGTTTGCAGCTGGTAAGATTTTATATGTTAGTGGCCTCGCCAAAGACTCCACTTATCAGCTATTCCATAGATGAAACACTTTCAGCAAAATAGGAAGAGACAAAATTAATACACAAAATATGTATTCTTCTTATATACAAATGAGAAACAAGCTGAGAAATAAATAGGGGAGACGATACCTTTCACAATAGCCAGAAAAATGTACATATATACATACATACATACATACATACATACATACATATATGGACTGAACAGATTATAGTTAGGAATGTATATGCAAATGCATATGATATATGCATGCAATAACAATTAGAACAAAAGAGGAGATAAATTTGAAGGAAAGGGGGGTATGTTGGAGGATATGGAGGGAAGAAAGAGAAGGGAGAAATATTGCATAATTTCAAAAATTTTTAAAGAAAAAATAAAAATAATAGTATCTTGGAATAACTCTAACCAAGCAAATTAAATAGGTGTAAAATCAAAACTTTAAGACATTGAAGAAAGAAATCAAAGAAGACATAAGAAGATTTCCTGTGCTTATAGGTTGGTAGGATAAATATTGTGAAAATGGTCATCCTACCAAAAGCAATTTATAGATTTAATGTAATTCCCATCAAAATTCCGAGACTTTTTCACAGACAGTATTAATAACATTATGAAGAACTACATCTGAATGAGTGAAAATATGAGTTGATATCATAGTATAAAGCGGATTCAGCTGTGCGAGGGAATACTTAAGGAGACCTTTTCAGATAGGGCAATCACAGAGCAATGAGGTTTCATAGTTCATAAGCAGAACAAGTGTGAGCCTAGGATGAGTGTCAGGAAGCCTAGGAAGCTGTCAGGAGTGTGAGCCAGAGACATCTACACAAGACAAAGCATATGGAAGGACTTTGAACTTCATTCTCTGTGCAGCAAGACCATTTGAAAGAGGTTGGGTCAGTTGGCTGCTTGAGGGCCAGATGTGACCACAATGTTATATACACGTTATTCTCCAAGAATAAGCCTAAGGCAGAGAGTTACCTCTTTAATGACCACCACAGTACTCCTTTTACTGAAGTGAGGTGAACATCAGTTGCTGAGTGTGGCAGAACAGTGGCAGGTTTATGACTTTTGAGTGCCATTCAAGCAAGGTCCAGAAAACTGAGATTGCTTCCATACCAGACTATACTTTGTGAAATATATAATTGTTTATAAAAGATTTTTTTTACTAATTGTTTAATTCTTATGACAGGCTTATTTGATAAAGAAAATAGTTACCAGCATGTGGGAATGTGACTAAATCCTGTCCAAAATAGATAGCATTATATAATTCATTCACACTCTCATTAGTTTTCTCTCTCTGCCTTTATTTACTCTTACCTACTTTGCTAGAAGATAAGTAATGTTTCTATATTTGTAAAAAGTCTTTAAATATATAGTCATTTATACGTCTTTGGAACAATATCCCTTTAAGCTTATCTCAAATACAGATTTTCTCAATTAGAAGTTGTCATTTGTTCTGTCTACTAATGAGTTTAGTCTGCTGCTTCACATTTACCAAACTGATAAATGAAAGAAAGCAGGGCAGGGACTGCATCGTCTTTAAGCACTTTGATTTATTCACATTTAACCCAAGGCATTTTAAAGTCAGGAAGAGTCCTCATTTGTGGCCTTTTCCCAAATGATTTTCTCAGCAAAAATACAACCAACTCAGTGCTGGAGGAGGTGAATTCCATTACTATTTCTTTAAGATAGAAAATGACTAGCAGAGGGAGGGAAATGAAGATTCAAAGACATGCAGCTCTTTTACTTAGTTAGGGACAGAGTTTAATTTCGAGGAGCACAATTCTGAAAATGAGATGCTCAGGTTAGACAGAGCGGAGCATCTTACTCTTGTCCAGGTGGGGAGGTGTTTTGACTAGAGCCTTGTATTCAGCCTTCAGCCATGATTGAAGAACACATGGAAAAGCAAGATTACCATATGATGTAAGTTCAAGGTTTGTTCTAGTAGTAGAATTCAACCTTTTTGTCTAAATGATGTTCTGCAGCAATAATCTGTCATCCCTTTGATAGGCATTTAAACATTCTCATTACGATTTTTATGTAGTGAAAAAGTGAATATGCCTACAAAGGTTTGTATATTTAAGAACATTTGCATTTTAAGAAAAAAATCTGTATATTTAAGAACATGATATTTCGATATGTGTATATATAGTAAAGAGTCTAGTGACAGTCACACTAGTAAAAACCTCATTTTCTTCCAAGTTTCATGGAAAGAGCACTCTGAAATTTATGTTCTAAGTAACTTTCCAGTATGCAAAGCAGTACTGCTGCTAATCACAGTCATCCTGCTGTCTATTCGACCTCTAGACTCACATCCTATCCTCATGGATATAACTTCACACCATTAGCATCTTCATGTCCCCACCCGCAGAAATCATCAGACACCTGGGTTTCTTGGAGAGTAGACTGGGAGGGGAATAAAATATGGAGTTAAAAAAAAGACTATTAGAGTCTGTATCTGCATGAGATCATGAAGCATTTTTCATACCGTGTTTCACTTATTTGATTTATGATGATGCTCTTTAGCTTCATTCATATTCTCACTAATAGTTGCTATCAAAAAGATAAGGGAAAAAAAAAAACCCAAAGTCAAATGAGCAGCTTTACAGAAGGGTGCTGAGATGGGAAGCTAGATAAGCAGTAAATGAGAAAAGAGCAAGAGAGTTCTCTGAAAATTAAAAGTATGAACATGAAGTGACCCAGTGATTTTATTTCTGACTGGATAACCCAAGGAAATTAAATCAGTATTTTGAGGAGGTATCTTTATTCTCATGTTCACTGTACCATTTATCTCTGCTGAAAATTAATGTAAAATAGTCTTGTTAATTTAATAGTGAAGAGATTAATAAATTTAGTGAATTGTTTACAGCTGAGAAACATCAAGAATTAGTTTTGTGGTGCTGAAACAAGACAAAAATTGATTGTATATTTTCATATGGCATATATATATACATACATACACATAAAGTGCTATGCAATCATATATTGAATGAGGACTTCTAGCTTTTCCACTTTTAAATAGATGAATAAATCATTTCACACACTTCTTTCCATGTAATTTATAAATAGTAAAACATGCTGATATAATCCTAACCTTCTATTTAAAATAATAAGAAAATTCAAAAATCACAAGGAAGTGTTGAATATCGAATGAAGACTTAAATGAGTGCCTAAACAGATCAATAGTGTGAACATATATGGCATAGGGTAAGGGAGTCCACATCAGAAGACAGGATTGGAGAACACAGGCTTCCCCACAACTCTGCTCAAATTGGAGCCCAGGTAGACAGCTTGCAAATTAGGCAGTCGTTCCACTTCTACTCAGAATGGAGCATTTCCTTCAGTCTGTATTCAGTGATCTTACAAGTGGCCTGTAATTTACCCCTGGATGGTTAATGTTGATAATGGCAGTGTTATGCTTATCAGAAATTCTCCTTTCTGTGGGAGACTCCTTAGCATGGAAATATTTTACCTGCAAGTTCAAGGGAATCTTTATCCTGTGTACAGAGCACAGTGAGTGAAGGAAATCATGATCTGTAGAAGTCCCACTGTATATCCAGGAATGAACTCTGTGCTTGGCATCAAGATAATCAGGTGTTTTTTTTTTTTTAATGAGAATGAGTCTGAGGGAAACAATATTTTCTATAAAAATATCCAGAACCAATCTATGTATCTGTGACTAACAAAGTAAAAACACTTAATTCAATAGCTTTATAGTACAATGGAAGGGTCATCGAACCACGATGATACTCTAATTTTAGAATGTTCTCATTATCATCCAAGAAATGTCATGCTCTCTATCAAGCATCCCTCATTCCCTTGGTCTTTTAGGTCATGACAATCACTAACGTGCCCTTTGCCTACATAGACTTTCCTATTTTAGACATTTTGAATAAATTGAGTCATAGAATGTGGTCCTTTGCTTTTTGTTCACATTCACTTAGTATAAAATATGTTGAAGGACAACTGGAGCGGGGGCTGTCTGACTCTGTGCCCTGTCATTGGATCCCCTTCCCCTAGCTGGACTGCCTGATTGGGCTTCAGTGGGAGAGGATGTGTTTAGTCCTGTTGCGACTAGACATCCCAGGGTGGGGAGGTATCCGAGGTGGGGGGCTTCCCTTCTCTGGGGAGAACAGCAGGGGGTAATGGGGGTAGAATTGTAAGGGTGACACTGGGAGGAGAGGAGGGAGGGGCTGTGATTAAGATATAAAGTGAATTAATGAAAAATTTTCATTTAATATTCATCCCTATTGTGGCATTTATCAGTATTTTATCACTTTCATAGCCGAGTAATATCCCACTACATGGATATCCAAGTTTGTTTATCTATTCCTCAGTTAGTGGGGTATTTTCTTCCTTTTGCTCTATTACAAATAATGTTGATTTGAACATTCATGTACATGGTTTAGTTTTAACATCTGTTTTCACTGCTCTTAGGTGTATACAGAGTAGAATTGTTGAGTCCTATGAAAGCTTGGCTTACCATTTTGGGAAACTATCAGGCTGTTCTCTAAGGTGTCTTCATCACTTTAGATCCCTACTAACAATGTCTGAGCACTCGGACTTGTCAATAGGTTTTACTAACATTTGCTACTGCTTAGTCTTTATTCAGTATTTTATTGTAGCTACCTTGGCAGGTATAAAGGATTAGCCCATTATGGTGCCTGTTTATATATCTGTAGGAACTATGCTTACCACCTATCTATGCTTAATATGCATGTTTCTACAGACTGATTATTTGTGACTTCTTGAAATTTATATGATGTGCAAGATGAGAGCATTTAGAGAAGGGGGCCCTGTGAGACAGTCCTGTGGGGATGAGAGCATGGTCAGGGAGCCATCAGTCAGGTTAGTGCCCTTAGAAGAAACAGAAAAGACTAAGAGACTTATTTCTCCCAGGGCATGAGGAGGATCCATCTGTACAACAGGACATGGTCCTTTATCAACACTCAATCTGTTCTACCTTGATCTTTTAAAAAATAATTCTGTTTTATTCCCTGAATATTTCATACATGTATACAAATGAAACATGGTCATATTTCCCATCCCCCTTTCAAATCTTGTATCTGTATCTCTCCAACACATTGTTCCCAAACTCATCCCTCCTCCATTTTCTCCCCCTCCTTTTCTTGATGACCCACTAAGTTCAGTTTGTGCTGGCCATGGACTTTCTGTGTACTCTAGAACTATAAGAAACCAATGTTTGTTGTTCAATGTACTCAGTGTAATGGTATTATATTACAGTAACTCAAGCAGATTGAGACATACATATTCTTTGGAGCAGTGCCTTTTGTCCAAAGTCATGCTTCCTCTTTAGCTATCAAGCTATACCAACAGTATTTATAGAAAAATAATTGTCTCAATTTTATGTATGTGTCATATATATATATATATATATATATATATATATATATATATATATATATATGTGATATGTGTGTGTGTGTGTGTGTGTGTGTCAGAGTCTGTGAAGGCCAGAGGTCAACTCAGGATATTTCTTCTATTGCTCTGCACCTTGTAGCACACCCTGGTTTGATGATGATGATGATAGGGACCTGAACTAAGGTCCTTCTGCTTGCAAATACACTGCCTACTGAGCCACATCCTCTGCCCCTCTTTTTTGACTTGGTCTCCTTGTTGAAAATTACTATAATTTTGAAGGTTTCTTAATTCTCTTTATTTATATGTATGTCCCTGTGATTATAAATAACTATCTCCTTTACTGTTTAATTTTAATACATTTTGAGATTTGGTACTTTAAGTTCTATACCTTGTTTTCTTTAAAGCTAGTTTGGCTATTCTATGTTCTGTATAAATTTTAGGATACTACTGTAATTTAAGCAAATGAAGCAAATTTTCGTAAGAATTAGATTGAATTTGTAAATCAGTTTGAGGTATATAATCATCTTAGTGATATTACATCTTATAAATGATGAATGTGGGGTTATTTTTCTGTTTAGAGCTTTCCCAATTTCTTTAATCAACATTTTATTTTTAATGGGGAAAAAAAAGTCTTGCATTTTTGTAAATATATTTCCAGGTATTTTATGCTTTCCTATGCTACAGTGAATCAAATTATTTCCCCCTTTAAACTCATTTATTTTGTATTTGGAATTTACTCACAATAATTGTCCCTATTTCTGGGAATACAGCATGACATTTCTATATATTAGCAATGTGTAGATCAGATGAGGAAATTGATATACCCATCACCTCAAATATTTATCATATCTTTGTCAGGAATCATTTTATTTCCTTTTCAGATTACTCCTTTGATTTTGTATATTGCTATAGTCTGGATATGTCTCCCAAAATGGTAGGTTTTGAAAACTTAATCCTTACTGTAACAATGATGTGAGCCTAACAGGAGGCACGTAGGCCTCCACCTTCAAGACTATATTGCTACTGATTATGAAAGGAATTAAGCTTTGAATCTGATCCCTTTTGCTTTCTCTTCTGTCATGAGGCACAGAAAAAGGCTCTCACCAGGTACTAGACCCTTGATCTTGGACTTTTCAGCCTCTAGAACTATAAACCAGTACATTTTTTATTTACTGTAACTTATAGTCTCAGATATATGGTTATAGCAGTGCAAAAGATATATCAACCTTGCATTTGAAAACCTTGATTAATTGATTTGGACATCTGCGATTAATATGAGACAAGGAAGACTGTAGTTAGGATAAACATAAAATCAGGACAATAAAATAGTCTTCCCGGTTATGTTTGTGACATATTAGCGCTGGGTAAGATTGGTGATTATTTTTATCTTTCAGTAGTGATAGTAGGAATAGATCTCTAAAACCTATTCCACTAAGAGTGCTATGGCAAACCCCGTTGTTTTACTGGTGATAATGAATGGAGCATTATTAAAACTATCCCTCTAAGGTATTAGGCTATAAGTTTAAGTATATGAATAATAGCTGTGTGAGGAAGACTATAGATAAGTAACCACAGTGCTTTTGACTGTTTTTCATCAGTCTATTAGAGGATTTCAAGGCCACAAGCAAAACATCAGAGACGAGTCCTTTTGTCCTTAGCACCTTTTATTGAAGTATGGCCCTTGATGACAAAATGGCAGACATACCAATGTCAGCCAAGAAGGGAGTGGTGGAGGACACAAATGTAGAAACAGTTAAGATCCAGAAAAATAATAGCATTACATGGGATAGACAATTCCCCGAAATTGTACAGCAAACACTGATTCTTTATCTATATACACTGCCCCACACCCCACCCCCTTCTAAGGATGCAATCTTCAAATAATACAATATTCTGCCACATAATTATTACTGGCATACATAGCTCCTCCGGCAAAGAAAGAGCTACCAAATTCCACACGGGTAGACATAGCCAGAAGTACACCCAGCTTCCTCCATGTGAGGCTTGTTATTAGAAAAGGAACACATCCAGGCAGCCTAGAGTTGAGGGTGTGGTTCTGGTACCCCTTAGGCACCTTTCTTGGCACATGAGGTTAAATGGCAAACAGAAGTATGAAGCCAATCTTCAAAGAGGCTTTTCATATTTTTACTCTCTTTCCTTCCCTGTGTATCCAATTTCTCCCGTTTTAGGACTTTAATTTCAGTACATCTGTCTCATTCCTTTAGACTCCACTTGGGTATTTACTTTTATGTCTTAGCTGAGCCTTTAATAGTGGGACTTGAGGGGATTCAATTACCTACAGCCCCGGGGATGGGAGAAGAACAGGCATATGATCGCAATCTTGCATTGATTCCCTTGTATCCGCCACCCTGCTTTCCTATTATCCAATGAGATTTATGGAAGTATTTGGAGGGAAAGAGTGGATGATCAGCAACCTTTGAGGGGGCGGGTCGACCTTTGAACGTACTTAGATGCTGCTCTGCTATCTTCTCAGAGACCTTGAAAGATGGCTGATCCCAGAAGGAGGGAGGGAAGGAGGGAGGGAGGGAGGGNGAGAGAGAGAGAGAGAGAGAGAGAGAGAGAGAGAGAGAGAGAGCGCGCACTGGCATTTTGCAGCCTCACTGTGGGAAGACCATAGCAGGAGTAGGGCATACCAGTGTTAGTTCAGTCTACTGAGCTCTGTTACTCAGTATAGTTGCGAAGTTATCTTTCAAATACTTTGGAAACTCAGCCCTGTATTCTGATTCCAACTGTATAAACCATTTTGAGGTGGGACAAGTGATAAAAACTGAGAATTAAGGCTGGGGCTGTAGCTCAGTGATACAGCACTTGCCCAGGATACATAGGTGTTGGGTTCCATCTCTAACAATGCCAACACAACAAACAAACAAACACAAACCACAGTTAATAGTATTTTTGGTATCATATACTTAAGGTATAATAAACCTAATGAAGGCTACCAATACCCAGCCTATGGCCATGATATCCAGTAAAGTGAATGCTTCTTGTTCTACTGTAGCCAAACACATCTTGGAATGACAGAACACATAACTCTCACTATCCTAGTATAAGACATTTCAACTTCCTTATTGATTGTCCTAGGGCCCATTATATTTTTAAAAAGGTAAGGCAAGTGTGGCTTTTATTCAAACAGTTCCTCACCTCTCTCAATTTTCCTTTGGGTAAACTCTCAGCCATTCTGAACAGCACAGAACAGCACAATGCAGCACAGTGCTGCACAGTACGTTGTGGTACACCATAGCACAGCACCGCACACCATAGCATAGTATAGCAGCAACTGAGCTTCGCCGCTCAGTGTACTTTTAGAGTCCTGTAGAAGATAATTTGTGATCATCCACTTGAGGGGAGAATGGCAGTACTGAGAGATAAACAGTGCTTAATGCAGAGGCAGCAGTACTAAAAAGCATACCCAATGGCTCATAGAAAAGGTTCCCATCCCTATAGAATACCCTGCCAGCCAAGATTCTCCCATAGCTGTCAGACACAGTGGGCAGAGAATGGAAGAGAGTGGCCAGTATTTGTAGCAGCCGTGAAGTTCCTTGGCAAATTCTTTGGTTGAATAAAGTAACACTGAAGCTACAGGGAATGTCCAAGGACCCTGAGGAACTCAGCTGTGACAGGTGGTGATGCCAGGGCTTGGGGCTTCTGAGAGATTGTTAGGCGACATCATCAAGGGATGTACCCAGTTAGCAGGGAGCAGAAGACTGAGCTAGATAGAAGGGCGGTTTGGTGATGAGTCCCCTCTTGCTCTTGCTCAGCTGGATGCTTTTCCAGGATAGAAGCTGACTACCAACGTCAGGTCTTGGCGAGAGCAGCAGCTTTAGTGCTTTGCATGTCAAACCCTCTTACCTGCAGTTTGACTTTCCAGCATTTCCCTTCTCATGCTCAACCATGGTTGACAATATTAAATGGAACATCGTAGAGTCAAACGGCTGATCAGTTTTAAATTATGTGCCATTCTGTGCAGTGTGATGAAAGCTTGCTCCATCCCACATGGACCATCAATCATCTATTTATCCAGTGTATCCATGCTATACAGGCAGCCTTTCTTTAGTCACTTATTAGTCCCCTCAGTGATGAGATTAACAATTGTGCTATTTACAAGCTTTGGTACTATCGAAGATTTCAGGCATCCACCCGAGGGGATGCTTTAGTACATAGGCCCCGAAGACAAGGAGAGATAGTGTACGTATAGATCCTAGGTGAATCATAATTTGCTCCGAGGCCTGGCCCTGGCTGAAAATACTCTCGTGGTTTTGGTTCCTTGAGCTAGCCACTGGCTGGGAAAGCAGTTGTTGGAAGCGTGCCTTCCACACCTACCTGTCTTCATGTATCCTGTATCTTTCAGTTATAGGAGACCCTGGTTTCAAAAAGACAGTTAAAAAAACACTGAACCCTACTCAGGAATGTTATAGTTATAGTCAACCAGCCCTCAGGGAAGCGCATAGCTGAGCCATGGTTAGGAGGCTCTAAGTCCAAGGGGAGAAACTTATTAGCTACTCGGAACTATGGTAGGAAGAATTCAAGGCCTTGGCACTTGCTTCCTTAGCCATGGTGGGCTCAGACTTATGTTTTCCTTCTGCCTAACTTGTTTTTTCTTGCCTCATTAGTTAAGAAAGAAAAAGAAAACATAAAAATCAATACAATCAAAGACCATTTGAAATATGACAAGAACCCTCTTCCCCAGTAACGAAGCTGTATTGCAAAGCCAACTATAATAGAGATATGTTATAGGCTCAGAGAGCGAAACCCTGGCACGAGCCTCCTAGTGATAGCAGGACAGGATACAATACAAAGAGGCAGGTCTATCATGTGAAGACAGGGCGAAGGCCGCAGTAACAATGCTATCAACTAGGTGTTGGAGAGGGTAGACATGGAACCACTTTGCTTAAGCCTGGCTATTACCAGAGGGAAGAATACCTGGGTGGACTCCATGTTTGCTCCCCTTATATGAAGTCTCCCCTTCTGTGGCTCCTGCTGGCACATTTGGTAGAGGCCCTGGAACTGGTGTGAGGTGAATGTATTCAAGTCAAGCACATCTGTGCGGACAATGGCTAGCTAGGTCACTAATCCTAGGGAGAGGGAAAATTGCACAGGCAGTTTAGCTTTGAACCTCAGGAGGGTAGTGTGGTAAGGGAGAGTCTTGAGTTTGTGAAGTCTTTGGTGTTTTAGTACAGAGATGAAGGCACTTTTTATTCCTCGCTCACTGGGAGCATAGTAGTGTGGCCACACCTTGCTGCAGCTCTGTAAGAGAAGCTTGGGGCCTTCCCAGCCTCTCCTTGATGGCTTGCCAAGGTAGATGGCTGGACTCACTGCTAAGTAATTTCTATATACTTGGCTAGCAAACTGCTCCTGAAGAACGAAAGCCCTTTTCCACTGGGAATAGACAGAGGTGCAGTGGCACACTCCCGGTGCAATTAGAAATTGCTGGGCCCCAAGTGCAGGCTCTCTTTGAGGCATTTAAGCTGCTCTTCTCCAAGTTTGATCTTCTCCTCCAGCTCTCTCTGTTCAATGATGAGAGCAGATTTCATCTTCACAAAGTGCTGGTAATCTTGGAGCTGGTCCTGAGGCAGGTAGCGGGAGACCATACTGAACACCAGCTTTTCCCTGCCGTCCACATGCTCCTTCAACTCCTTGGCATCTGCCAACTGGTTCGTCAGCTGCTGCTTCTTCTCTATCAGCACCAACTGGGGAAGCAGAGGACCAATTAAATGCCATCCCGACCACGAGGCATCTGCACAGCAGTCTTCCACCAAGGAAGCAGCCACAGAGCAGCTACGCATTTTGGTAATTAATCAGCCTTAGATCCCCTGCTCTGAAGTTCACGTTCTTGCATAAACCTCCCTTTTCCCACAGCAAGCGTGGCAGCAGTTTTGGATGGGGATGCACAATCACCTCTTTCCATTTCTAAGGCTATCTTTAAGCCATGGACCACTGCTTGACTTGGCATAGAGGAACCTCTGACAAAGTCAATCTAAGTACCTTCTATCACTGAACAAATTACACTCTGGTGACATTTTCTCTATGGTGCCTGTGTGTGAGTGGAGATGCATGGGTGGGTGTGTTTCTGTGTATGCATGTGGATGGAGCTCTTATTGTGGATTCAAAGCTACTTGTATAGAGAAAGGTAATGGAGTTTAATTCAAATATAATCACCAAATGAAATAACCTGTAAAATCGAGGGCCTCTTTGCATCTCTAAGGGGATCAGAGGCAAATTTGCTGCTGCTGCTGCTGCTGTTGCTTCTGCTACCACCCCACCCTTATCACCACCATCACCACACCCCCATTAGCAGCTAGCACTAATTCCATATTCACTCTGTTTGGGACCCTATTTTATTCAATTAACTTTGATTATCCCAGTCCTCACAGAAAGTACATGAAACAGATCGTATGCTTATTTCATTTTGTAAATGAGGCAGAGTAAGGCTACGTTGCTTAGAGTCACACACAGCAACCATGCAGAACTACAACTTCAGAGCACTTACAAAGCCAGTGCTTACACTTTTAATGTTGATTTTTCAGTCTCCCTTAAAAATTAAAAAGGCCATTTCTTCCATTTCCACCCCCCAGGGACCTCATCTGTACCTTCTCCTGGTTGGACTCTGAGTCGATGCTGTTGAGAGCATTCTCCACCCGGGCCAGTCGTCCAGAAAGTGACAACAACAGGTTGACCACTTTGTCCAGGTCTCCAATAAACAAATGGTACTTTTCAAACTCATTGGACTTGCAGACAGCTTTTAAGTTGGCCTCTACCTCCTCTCCAAGGGCAGCGTTGGCACTGATGTCATCCAGTAGCCCTCGCTGGGCCTCCCGCAGGACAGAAAGTTTTCGACCAATGCTTTCAATGAGCTGAATCTAAAAGAGTTATATGGAAGACAAAGGGTGAACATGGACAGCAACAGAACCTAATCTGGGCTTAGCAGAGCATGTACACTCCTTGCACTTGGAAGGTGGAGACAAGGGGATTCCACACTAAAACCTTGGCTAAATGAACAGATTACAAATGGAAGTGAGAGGGAGAAGAAAGGAGGGACGGAGGGAGGAAGGACATGAGGGGAGGGAGAGGAAAGATAGGTTGGGAGTGAAACCTAAGCAAGTGATAAGTAATTCCAGTTTCTTGAGTAGTTACCTTCCCTCCCTGTTTGACAGGAATCTCCGTGTTTTGGTGCTAACCAAAGTTCTTGATGTCAGATGACTGTTACCCACGGACCCAAGTGACATTTGTAAAATGCAACCAAGACTATAATAAATAGGAACCAGAGACCTTCCAAGACCCTACATCGGGAAGAATTGTCATCAGATGCTTTCTAGTGTAGACATTCTGGAACACTTACGTTTGGAGTGTTTCTAATAGTTCATTAGGAAATGATGAAGGTGACCAAGACTAGGAGGTTTCAGAGCCCACTGTCAGAAGTCAGGAACTCGTCATGATTGTGCTTGCAAGTGTGGGGCAAAGAACCAGATCCAGGGAAAGGCAGGAATCCAGTGATGTGAGTGGGAGCCAGAACTAGGTTTCAAAACATTCTCAATGGCGTTGTCACTCAGATAAAAGTCAGTTCTCAGATAAAAGTCAGTGTCAAAGCATGGCCCTCTTGGATTGTCACTTATTCACACAGGAGGCCAGCCTCTGGGGACTGAGGGAGAAAATGTGAATAGAAGGGACCCTTTGCTCCTCACTACCTGGGCTCTATACATCCTGAACCTTTAGCCTGCGGAAAGTGTACTGTATGAAGCTGCAGATTCATCGCAGGCTCAGCCAGAGCTGATCTGTTTTTCTGGAACATGGCAAATTGATGACCTTCCTCCCCTTTCTGCCTTACACACAAACATAGCCCTGCCCCACCTGCAGTCATAACAAATCACTCTCTGTTATTTGTTCTTTGCCATTTCCAGTCATCTCTCTTCCCTTGGCTAGACTTTCATTATGTTTGTCCCTGGAAAGGCCAGGCCTTGAATAAGCAAGGACCAACTCTCTGCCATGTTCAAGAAACATAGACTTCAAGGAAGAGCATCTGGATCAATAACATTTGACACTTCCATGGTCCAATTATTTCCCTGACATTTTGCTTCAGATGGGAAACTGGAAGGAGTACTTTTGAAAATGGCCTTATGTTTTCCTACCAGTCATGTCCTGAAAGAGAAATATGGGCAGACGAACAATTTACATTGAGTTCACATGTCCACAAAATGGTAAATTGGGCCTTTGAGGTTGCCATGACAACTCTATCTGCTTATGAAATAAAACAGGTAAGTGCAAGGGGTGGGGGCAAAACGATTCCAGGAACTTGATTAAAAAACTAGGCTACTGGTGCTTAGAGGAAGAAAGGGAGGCTTGGAACAACAACAACAACAACAAAATCCCCATTTATCTATTTTGTATTTTCAAGAGATAATTGACCATCATTGCAAATAAATTAGTCTGCCAGCCTATAATTTCTCCTTAGTCAGTCTGTTCTCTCTCCCAGAAACTTACAGAGAATACAAATTAATGGCACTGCCATTGGCCAGATCTCTGATGTGCCTTAGGCAGTGAGTTAGCTTGCTTAATTCAAAAGGACAGTATGGCAGAGCAGAAATCCAGTCCAGGACCTATAATTTAGACTGTGACCCTTGGAAAAGGTAATCCATTTAGCTGGCAATATATATATGGGCAATAGTAACACTTACCTTGCAGGGCTAGAGCTGCAGAGCAGTGGTCAACACTGGCCTGGCAAGTACAGGGCTCTGGGTTCAGCTCTAGCACTACTGGGGTGGGGGTGGGGGAGGGAGGGGGGAGGTTGGTTGGTTGGGGGTACGGCTCAGTGTAAAGTACATTTCTAACACATGCTAGGCCCTAGATTTGATCCCAAATACTTCAAATAATGCAACTGAGAGACTGTTTCAGGTTTTAGTATTTAGATCAACAGCCAAGCACCAGCTTAGCAAAATAAGACCCTGGGTTCAATTCCCAGTAACACATACACAAACACAGACATACATACGCATATACCTGGGTTCAATTCCCCAGTGACACACACACACACACACACACACACACACACACACACACAC
>NC_034613.1:762656-770504 GCF_900095145.1 Mus pahari | reverse complement strand
CACACACACACACACACACACCTACATTGTGATAGCCCTAAGGATTAGAATAATTACTGCTGTTACTATTGATTAGAGAACAGACTAAGGAGAGACTGTGGTTTCCATACACAGGTCGAAAAGACATGCTGGAGGGTACGGAGGACTGGTTGTCCTCTGACACTTAACTGAATGCTAAAAATCTCTGGGATATACCAAAACCTTACCTTTTTTTGAGCCAGTTCATAGTCAACTCCCTCCTCTCCCAGGCCTGCCTCTGCCATCTCAGGCTGCTGTTTTAACTTGTTCAGCAGTTCTGCCTTGGCCACAGAGATGTTATAATAAGCTGAGTAAGAGGTAGGGATTCCCGAGGCCCCCTTAGGAGGGGAGAAGCACTGAAACTCTTGTCTGTGGAAACAAAAGGTGACCATTTGAGTACTTTAGTTGAGAGACCACTGAGTTTTCATTTTTCTTAGTTTTCTCTACCTATAACAGTTGACAGCACTTCCCATAGCTGGTATAATACAACGGACCAGAAGGCACCAATCAAACACCAACAGGTAACATGAAGGTGATCTAAAAGCCAAGTGAAAGTAAGTGAAGGTAAACTTTAAGAATGAAGAAGTCTATTTCCGTGTCCTTCTCTGTCCCTCAACTTAGTAGTTCATAGGACTTCTGTATCATTTGGCTTAGTCATTAAAACCCCATTAAAATGTAGAAGAACTTACAAGACCTCAAAACTGTAGACTTCTGATGATAAATGAGTTGCCTTAATAATTCATGACCTTCAGTGAGGGACAGCAGAAAAGTAAGCTTGGCCACCTCTCCTCTAAGTACAGAGCCCGCTTAGCCCAGCTCTATCGGATCTGCTTGTTCACAAAGGTATCCTGACTTGCCTCATACTCTTTTCTTTTGTCCTGATGCCACTCCTTGAAGTGGGTCCCTTTGCTGTAGATGTTCCACAGCAAAGAGGTTACCTGTGACCTTAGCCATGGTTACCATTCTGAATGCTGGAATCAGCATTCCTGCCAAGGACTTGTCATAGCCCATCACGTTTCTAGTGAGCTCTTCTGATACTGCCTCTCGTAAGACAGCCCTTTGGCTTGAGAAGGGACAGCACTCCTCCACTTGTGCCATATTCTCACTGGCCCCAGCCTCCTGCATGGGTTCAGAATGACACCCAGGGGCTCAACAAGTATAGCAGCAGATCTTGTTATCTTGGGGTTACCGAAGCCTGAGGTGATAAAATTTGGCTTCTTGGAGCCCTAGCCAGTGAAAGAGAATTTCTCCTCAGGAAAGAAGTAGTTCTGGCCCAACCCTGGCTTGGATTCGGCCTCTTCTGCCATTAAGGCTTCTAGTCTGGTGGAAGTAAGGGAAAATGAAGGCTATGTCAGGTTTCAGTGATGAAAGGGAGAACAACTCTGCCCAGGGTTTATGCAAGGGCAAAGTCCACCCGACTTGTGTCTGTCTGTGTGTGTGTGTGTGTGTGTGTGTGTGTGTGTCTGTGTGTGTCTGTGTGTGTCTGTTCCCTTTCCCAGGCAGCTATTTCTACCATCCACCTGTCTGTGTCACCAGCCCTTTCTAACCTCTAGCTGTTTGAAAGGGAAAATAGAAGAAACTCATTAGTCATTTCTGCAGCTATTTGTAGCTCTTAGATAAAGGTCAAATATAATGGCTAAAAAGGCTCCAAAGCTATTTACTGATTCATGCTATGCTGTCTCTTAATTCATCACACAAAGGCAACCTGGGCATGCCAATATTCCTCACTCTAGAGACATCTATTTTACACATAGGCTTTCAAGATTAGAACTACAATACTAATATATTAGAACTAATATATACACAGTGCTCGTTATACCCCAGAAACTGTCTTAAGACAGGTAATACACATGTGCACAGCACACTCATGTGCACATATAGACACACAATTTTATGGTCACCAAAACCACTTTAAAGAGAGGTAGCATGAAGAACCAAGAGGTAAAATTATATTCTCCAGATCAGTAGACAGTGAACTGCTCACCAATAGCAACCTGACTTCACACCTGTGCCTTTATTCTTTATACTCTGTGATAGTGACAAATGAACAACTTAATACTCTACAAACCCCTATTTGTAAGGGACTGTCTAGCTGGACAATTCTTTGATATCAGAGAAGAGAGAATTTTGTGGAGGTAATACAAATAAATGAACTTTGAGAATGCCTGTTTATAAGAACTTAGTACCTGTCAATGTTCTGAGTCAGAAACTGTTAAGATCAAACTTCATGTGCCCCATGGAAAGGCAGTTGATCAGCAGCTATGGCCCTGCACCACATTACAGTAGATCATGGTAAGCACTGTGCTCTGGGGTTCTTTTTCTCATTACCTTCATGAACAGGGAAGGGATTACAAGAAATCTATAAGAACCTAATCTGAATTTGAAAGTAAACATGACATGAAAGCTCAGAACCTTCCACTGAGCAAGGGCAGACGTGCTTAGACTCCACAAAGCCAGCTAGATCTATACTGACACTGGTTATTAGACTGGAGCAACATTTGATCATGCCCATGACTTCCTTGCATATGCCTTACTGAGTCTACTGAAAAAGGAATCGTGTGGTAGAGATACTATGGTTTCAGATGGCTAAAAGTTGGTTGTCTTTATTTGCATTTCACACTGAATACCTTACACATCTATTGGCCCCAACACTATCTTGAACTTTCCTTGGGTCTGAGGAGAATTTTTCCCAGGACCTGAGATCCAAAAATGATACTGTAGGCAATGAACTAGACTGCCTGGGTTCTGGTTACCTGTGAGCCTGTGAGAGAGTTACATCCCCTCCCTTAGCTTCAATTTTCTCATCTGAAAGGTGGACGGGGATCTTTTTTAGGTCTGTTTGGGGAGAGTAAATCAATGGCCCAATAAGCCCATCCTAAATTAAAATTACTTATAACTACACCTGACCTTCCAAACCTCACAACTTAGCAGCGCAACTGGCGAATGTCAGCAGTTTCTCTGATGATTACAGGACTGCCTGCCACTGCTGCTTCCCAACACCACAAAAAGGTTACCTACTGTACAGACTCTTGCTAGCTTAGGAAAAGGGCAACACTTCCCGACCTTAAAGTGTCCTTTCTACTGTGTTCATGTTGTAGCTGTACATTGTAAACCCTAAGAAAGAGTACATCACATGGAAAGAATGATCTGCCCTGAAAATCCTTAAAGTCGTGCTCGGCACATGGGAAACAGGTGAAGAAACATCAGCTGTGATGGAAATGATGCCCTTCGTTAAATCTTTAGCATTTGAAGAAACATCTAGAATTGATTTTTGGCAGCTAGAAGCTGAGGCTGTGTGCAACCTAATGTATTCCCTTGCATTTTATAATTTGTTAAAAATAAATCTCGGGAGTGGGTGATAGATGCCTAGTAATAGTGATTTCTTTCTTAGTAGCCTGGGTCAAGACAATAAAAGTTTATAACGGAGGAAAGTCCATAGCCTAGAACTGCTAATTCTGGCCCATATTCTAGAAGAGAGAAAGTAACAAAAATCTCCAGCCAACTAGGAGAGCAAGAGCTTTCTGAGAGAGGTTGCAGGAGGAGGAGGACGAGGAGGAGGACGAGGACGAGGACGATGAGGACGACGACAAGGAGGAGGAGGCCATGGCAGCTGCAGCAGCCTAGATTTAGAGGCAGACAGATCTGGATTTGAGTCTTTGCTGCATAATACTGAATTAATTAGTCCCTTATTTTGTTCAACTTCAGCTACCTCATTTGTCAAATGGAGATATTAATGGCCAACAGGGATGTTGGGAAGAATAACTTAAATCATGTACATTAAACGCCAGGCAGTGTCTGGCACACAGAAAATGCTTAATTGAAAGCTTATTTGATTATCTATTTTGTCTTTTGAAATATTAGTTCAGTGCCTACTATCTGCCAGGTAACCTTTCAATCTCTCAGCTGGGATACATAACAACTGCTGCACAGCTAGTTTCTGCAACGTATTTTCCAGTCGCAGTAAGGCAGCTTAAGAAGCAGCCACATGTGGTCTGCTAAGGGCTTCTCACAGAGCCCAGGAGCTGGGATTTATAAATGCTTTCCTTATGGCACCTCGGAGAACTGCTCAATCAGCTCCAGATAACCAAGTAACAAGATTAGCCTGTCCATAAAAGTCACATAAACAAGGTACTTCTAATAGCAACTCCTCCCAGGCAAGATCCTGCTATAAAAAGATTTAAAGAAGGCAATTAGGGGACACCTGTCTGCTCATCCGCAGTGGAGTTCTGAAAGAGGCCAGGCAGAGCTAAGAGCCCAAGCACCGAGCAATGGCGACCATAGTGTTTCTGTTTGGGAGCAAAATGGACAGACACACAGCATGATATTTAGATCAGCATTCACATAGGAGTCAGCAGCAGTCCACAGTCCTGTTTTGATTTCGCAGCTCACCCTGCCAACTATTGCTTACTGTCTGGCAAAGCAAAACAAAGCAGTGGAACAAGAGGGTGGAAAAGATCACGAATGCCCTTAGCTGTTATAAGGAATTATCACAGCATAAGTGCAACCTCTTTCTTCTGGGGTTGGGGGAAGAATTCAGAGGCCCAGGCTACTTTGCTAGAGCACACGGGAGCCAGGGTTCAGGGAAGGCCTAGGACAGGCAACGAACGGTTTATGCTTTCATGATCAGGGGCCAGATATTGCTATAGAGCTTAAAGATACACTGAGAAGCAATACCATATTTTCTTAATGATAGGGAAAAAATCCTTAACTTCCACTTCCTGAGAATCTACTGTGTACCAACCATCTATTCATGCCCTTTACATGCAATATCTTAATAGTCAGAATCAGGTAGAGGTGGTGCACTATCATGACGTTTTTCCAAATAAGAAAACTAAGGATCAGTGACAGGCAGCTGGGGAGTGGTAGAGGAGAAATTGAATTCATATTGCTGGCTGCCTTGTCTTCGACCCAATATCTTTCCCAAACACTTACTTTGGGGTCACAGTAACTTCTTGTTCAGTTGTCCTCCATAGTCCATGAGTGCCATAATAGCGAGGACGTTGAGCTTTCTCAGGCTGGGGTACAGTGCAGCCCCTTCCTGGAGGCACAAAATTGCTAGGATGCAGAGCAAAGGCGTCTTGCTCTTGGAGGCTCTGTGAACCCCGCCTTGAGGCTTCCTGGTGGCCCATCTTCAGGGACTGTGGCTGCTCCTCTTTATTAAGGGCACATGAACCAGTGACTTCTGAACTAAAATACTGGGGTGGTAGGTCCTCCTCTTTCTCTCCCTCCTCCTCTTGCTCCTTCTCTTCTTCCTCTTCACATCGCTGTTGTTGCTGCTGTTGCTGTTGCTGTTGTTGCTGCTGTTGCTGTTGCTGCTGCTGCTGCTGCTGCTGCTGCTGCTGCTGCTGCTGCTGCTGCTGCTGTTGCAGCTGTGCTGCACGGAAGAGCCTATATTTTTCCCAGTTGGGAGGAGGAGGGCGAGGAGGAGGAAAGGCCTTCTTCTTTCGGGCCCCAAGAGTATCTGGCTGAGTCTCACTGCCTTTACTAACCGATTCCCTCTGATGTTTCCCCCAGGCCTGGGTGTTTTGAGGCTCTAAACTGATGTGACTCTCAGAGAAAGCTCTGCTCCGTAGTGGCCGGGGCATGGAGGCAACAGAGTTCTCATCCTCATAAACTGCAGATTCCTCTGGTTTGTTCGAGTAACGTTTGAAGTCTCCAAGGATGTCAAGAGAAGAGACTGCTCGGTAGTTTGACAAGTCCAGTGCTGGATTCTCAATGCAAGGTTGGAAAGGAGTAGACAATGAAAAGCTGGCCTTAGAATGAGCCATTTCCCTGCAAAAAAGCAGATAAGCATTGACCAAGACAAGCGTGTGATGGATAGGGTCCATATTTTAGATGACATAATTTCAGAAATGTTAAAATGCACAAAATTCTAACATGTATAGTAGAAATAAGAATATAATAACGATGACAACAAACTTTTTGTGTGTGTATAAACTAAGTACTAAACACTAGAGCAGTGGTTCTCAACCTTCCTAATGTTCAACCTTCCTACTACAGTTCCTTACATTATGACAACCCACCCAACCATTAAATTATTTTCATTGCTAGTCCTTAACTGTACTTTTCCTACTGTTATGTATTGTATATAAATGTCTGATATGCTGGAAATCTGATATGCAATCCGAAAGGGGTCCTGACCCACAGGTTGAGAAACACTGCACTAGCATATAATACATTCAATGCTCTCAATGGTCCAATTTATTTTCTCCTTACAATAAACCTAGGAGAGGTAGTTCTTACAGTTTGGATTTTATCATTTGAGAAACCAAGACATAGTCAGGATAAATAATTTGTCCAGGGTTATAAAGGTTACGTGGTAGAGCTACGATTTGAACTTGAACTATTTAGCTACAAAGTCTAAATAGACACATGGTACCTCAATCTGTTTAAAGTATCCAGACTGGAGGTGCAATATCTAGGGCTTACAATCCTGGTTGTTCTATTTCATTTGTTGATTTTCTCCATTTTCTTAATGAAATGTTTCTAGTGTTTAGAAATAGTGATTTCCACGAATATCTATATTCCCACTTACTACCAAGAATCCACACATTTTAATACTTTACTATTTAAAGTTCATGAATTCTTTCTTTTATGTCACTCCTCACTTCCACTGTTCTACTGCCAATGTGACACAAGGTATATTATAAATTAACTACATATAGCTTCCTGTGCTTACATGTGGAATAAAAATATGAAATAAACTATTCACAAGCATCTGATACTTTTGGTTAAAAAAAATCCTTTTGGAATGTCAAAAAGAATCATTTAATTCTAGGCTTTTCTGAAAACTAACTTTCACAAGTGTAATCTATTAAGGAGTATTCTGTTACAGAAAAATCGAAGATGGGACAAAGAAGGATTAATAACATAAGCAAAGCTCATATGAACTTGGAGACTGAAGATGCAAGGCCAGGGCCTGCACAGGTCTGCACCAGGTCCTCTGTGTATATATCATGGTTTCCAGTTTAGTGTTTCTATGGAAGTCCTGAGCCTTCTCTTGGGTTAGTTTCCTTCTGTTGGTTTGACTTTGTGAGAGTTTTTGTTTTATCTTAATATATTTTTGTTGTTTTTAAAAAATGAATGAATGGCAGGATGGAAGGATGGATGGATGGACAAGTGGACAAATGGATGAGTGAATGAATGAAGACCTAGCCACTATAGTAAAGGTTAACAACTGAACTGTCACTTATGCTTGCTGGGAGAAGGAAAATCAGTTTTCTCCAATAGAGTGACATAGGGTAGATCAACCACTCCGGGACAGGTTTCACGTTCAGGAATAGTTGAGCAACATGGAACAGATTCCACAGGTTTTTGTGTATATCTGTATTTGGGTACAGTTTGGATTGGGAGAATAGTTAGTTTTATTTTGTTTTCTTGGTTTGGTGGGGTTTTGTTGTTGTATTGGGTTTTTGCTTGTTTTTTGAAAAGGAACTTAACAGTTAGGTGGGTAAGGAGTGAGAGAGGATCTGGAAGGACTTGGGGAAGGGGAAGAATATGATCAAAATATATGTAAATTTAAAAACTGTTTTAAATTACACACACACACACACACACACACACACACACACACACACACATATATATATATATATATATATATATATAAAATGAAACAGCTATAAGTAAAAGTATATTATTGATTAACAGAACAAAACAGTGAATTTAGAAATAAGATAGACTAGCCAGGCATGGTAGCACATGCCTTTAATCCCAGTATTCATGAGACAGGTGGATCTCTGAGTTCATGGCTACCCTGGTTTGCATAGTGAATTCTAAGATAGTCAGCACTATATAATAGAGAGACCCTGTCCAAAAAAAAAAAAAAAA
>NC_034613.1:745993-760993 GCF_900095145.1 Mus pahari | reverse complement strand
AAAAACTACACTTGCTTTTTAAGACGCCCATTAATTTTTCACCAGTCTTATCTAAGAATACATATACAAAAACTTAAAGTATTAGTGAAGAGAATCCAGAAGGATGTTAAAAAATACATCATAAACATGCATGTTCATTTTAGAAATTAAAATCTTGCTCAGGGGCCGGAGAGATGGCTCAGAGGTTAAGAGCACTGGCTGCTCTTCCAGAGGTCCTGAGTTCAATTCCCAGCAACCACATGGTGCCTCACAACCATCTGTCATGGGATATGAAGTGCATGAAGGCAATGTACTCATATACATAAATCTTTTTTAAAAATCCCATTTAGTGTTAAAAAAAATCTATTCATATAGTTGACAATACTAATAAATCAAAAGATAAATGTTACAAAACAACTTCTCTAATCCTTCAAGATATTTGATTGCAATCCTCAGACCTTTCTAGACTTAAAAAGCTACTAGCAGGAAAATTTAGCTAGTCCTATGAAAGCACCATGTTGTTATATCCAGGACCTCACACATTTTGGCTAATGGTTTATCAAAGAGCTATAACCCTAGCCCTGAAGCAAAACAGTGGAGACATTCCTATAAAAACTGGGAACAAGGGAAACTGCCCACTTTCCCAATTAGTACTTAATAATGTTCAAAAATGCTTTATGTGTGATTTGATATGATAAACACATTATAACAGTAGAAGATATTATGTACAGATGACATTATTTATCTGAAAAGTCATGATAAGTGAAAATGTAATATCAAGAGTAAGAAAATTCAATAAGG
The DNA here is from genome assembly GCF_900095145.1 of Mus pahari. Lineage (NCBI taxonomy): Eukaryota > Metazoa > Chordata > Mammalia > Rodentia > Muridae > Mus > Mus pahari. Next base: position 760,213 of record NC_034613.1, on the reverse strand, counting down.
TGTCTGGGTATAAGATGAATATATAGAAATCAACTTTCTTATGCATACAATGAGAAAATATAATGAAGGGTAAGATCATACTTGGCACAACAATTAAAAAGATAAAATATCTAAAAATAAATCTAAGCAGGAAATATCGTGGATCTATCTGCAGAAAACTAGAAAACTTTATTAAAGGACATAAAACAATATGTGCATGAACGAAAAGACATGCAGTTTCCTAGCAAGGATGACTCAACACTGTAAAGACATCAGATCTACCCAAATTAATAAATAAGCTTAATATGGGTCCAATAAATTTGCCAGCAGATGTGATTTTTTTGAACATTATTCCAAATATTATATAGAAGAATAAAATTGTGGTGATTACCACGAGGAGTAGCAAAGAGTCCTAGGGGAGGAGGAGCCTTCCCATTTATAACTATGTTCTAAAGTTACAGTAAATAAGGTAGGCTCACAATTAGAAAGGTGGATTCTTGGTATAAAATACACAATGCGGCCTGGAAGTAGCTGCACATACCTGTAATCCCAACACTTGGGGAGGAGGCTGAAGCAGGTGCCACAAGTCTAAGGCCAACCTGACCTTACTCTAAATTAGTAGCACAAATGACAAATCCCATAGAATGCTAAACTGGTAAAGTAAATTCAAACCCATGTGAAGTGAGTTTATGGTAAGCTAAGCTAGGAAAGATGACTCATTTGCATACAGTTTTGGAAGAACTAGATAGTCATTAGTGAGTGATAAAGTGAAATCTCTATGTCACTCAAATTAAGTTCACACACACATACAATTTCAAATGTAAAAAAAGACATTATTATAAATTTTAGAGGAAAGTAGAAAATACAAGAAAAGCTTTAACCTTAAGATTAAAGTCTAATGTAAGTCACTAAATACAGAAATAATCAAAGAAAGGTGATATAGTTTATTTACAAAAAATTAAAAATTTATGATGAGAAGAGTATCAGAAACAAAACCAAAATGTGATGATGATATGCTGGGAAAATCTCTGTTCTCTATGCAACTGAGAGTCCAGTGCCTTTCAGGGGATGGAGAAGAGACTGAGAGAACAGCCAGCCAATAACCCGCCCAACTTGGGACCCCTAACATTATTAATGATACTCTGCTATGCTTGCAGACAGGAGCATGGCTGTCCTCTGAGAGGCTCCACCCAGCAGCTGACTCAGACAAATGCTATTTAGGGAAGGAGCTTGAGGACTCCCATGGAGGAATAGGAGGAAGGATTATGGGCTCCAAAGGGGACAGGAACTCCACAGGAAGATCAAGAGTCCACTAACCTGCACCCTTGGGGATCTCAGAGTCTGAACCACCAATCAATAACATACACAGGCTGGACCTAGGCCTCCCGACACATATATAGCAGATGTGCAGCTTGGTCTTCATGTGGGTCCTGAACAACTGGAATGGGAGCTGTCCCAAATGCTGTTGCCTGCATCTGGGGATATGTTCTTCTAGCTGGGCTGCCTTGTCTGGCCTCAGTGGGAGAGGATGTACCTAGCCTCATAGAGAACTGAAGTACCAGGGTGGGGGGATAGCGAGCGGGTCCCCACTCACTCAGAAGAGAAAGGGAGGGGTGGTGGGGGAAGGACTGTGGGACTGGGTGACTGGGAGGGGGCAGTGAGCAGGATGTAAAGTGAAAAGTAAAAAAAAAAATTAAATTTACCTTTGATATGTGCAGCACGCTAACCAATCCATAATAGAAACCAGCAACACAACAGAGAAAGAAAAAGTATATCATTCATAGAAAAGTGAGGATATCTTATTAACATAACAGAACATGTTCAACCACATATAAACTTTTAAACTGCATATATAAATGATAATGAACCATTCTAAAATAAGAATTTATAAGGGTGTAAGAAAACAGGTGATCTCTTGGTGGAAGTGTAAACTTGTGTAATTTTACAAAGGTCATTTGTAAAGAAAGGAGACTCAAGATTGCTTACCATTTGACCCAGCAATTCAATTTCTAAGGATTTTATATATTTATGTTATATGTGTACACATATTCTGTGTTTATCGTTCAACATGAACTCAATTGGATATGTACAAGGATATTCATTATGGCTTCATGCATAACCACAATGATGGAAATATTCTAAATGTCTTTCTATAGGAATTAAAATAAAATAGAAAGCTAAATATGAAATACTCTACTGCTGCTCAAAGTAATGCAATTGATCTGAGCACAACTTATACAAAAATCTATGGAACTATCACAAAAATAAAAAGCAAGTTATAGAATCAAGTGCACAAAAATATGCACTAATTTTTGGCATAGTAGAAAATTCTAAATATTTATATTTAGAATTATAAATATTGGTGAGGAACTTGTGGTGGTTTGACGGAAATTGGGCCCCACAGTTTCACAGGGAATAGCACTATTAGGAGGTGTGGCCTTGTTGGAGGGAGTGTGTCACTGTGAAGGTACATTTTGAGGTCTTAGAAGTCCGAGCCACTCCCTATGAGGCATTTACTTCTGCTGCCAGTGGATCAAGACGAAGAATTCTCAGTTCCTTCTCCAGCATCATGTCTACCTGCATGCTGCCATGCTTCCCTCCATGACAATAAAGGACTAAACTTTTAAAACTGTAAGCCAACCCCAATGAAAAGTTTTCTTATAAGAGTTGCCTTGGTCATAGTGTCTGTTCACAGCAATAGAACACAAAGAGGGAGCTGTACTAATGAATCTAATGTAATATGTGTAAGTATATGATAATGCAATAAGCATTTGATATGTGTGGGTAAGTATGTGATACACTTGGAGAAATTTTCTTTATGAATTCTGTTACTATGTACAATCAAAATACATTTATAAAAAGTGGACATAGAAATTCAAAATATTTAGTAACATTCAAAGTTAACATAAAGGATAAAACTGATGTTATATACTTCATTGCCTGGAGCCTAATGTATTCAGAAAACACACAGCCATGCTGTGTTTTATAAGGCTCCCTTCTCACACTTCTGTTCCTTGCCCATATATATTCTGCTCCCTTTCTATCTCGTTCTTTTTCCTTCCTTTCTGTGACTTGTCAAATTCACATTTAATTATCACTTTCCTGAGGAAGTCTTTTTTGATTCTCCACTCAAGTATGGGGCCAAATGGACGGTCTCAGAGCCCATCAAACTTCCTAATACAGTACTGCTCAGCTGCCTACCCCTTAATCATGACCATTCTGAAGGTGGCAGCCATGTCATGTTCACTACTATATTATCACAAGGATCCAACCTAGCGTCTAATGCACAGCAAGTACTCAGACATTTCTTTATGACTATGGTAGAATAAAAATCCCATCTATTGTACCTTAGCACCAAGGGCAAAGCCACTAAGCAAAAAGAACAAGAAATAATAGGTAAATGAGAAAGTAGCTTCCAACTTCTTTAGAATCTAACTGAGGTGTATGTGTGTTGGTAGTAGAGGGTAGAGCAGTATTTAGCTTATGGCTGTGTTTGCATAGTAAGTATGCTAAATTCTTTATTTCTTTGGAGTAGCATAAGCTAATATAAATTATTAATTTTATCAACTACATAGGCTCTCTTAACTTTATTATTGGCCTATGTCTGCTATGGTACTCTAGGATCACCACATTACTTCTAATGAGGTAGCTGAAGCCCCTGTGCTGTGATTAATACTCAAGTCTAGTGAAGGCCTTAGCTACACACCTAGAAAAATATGATGCTTCCACAAGATGCTACTTCCTACTTGCCTGAGTTAGGGTATCACTGCTGTGAACAGATACCATGACCATGGCAACTCTTATAAAGGAAAACATTTAATTGGGGCTGGTTTACAGTTTCAGAGGTTTAGTCCATTATCATGGCAGGAAGCATGGCAGAGTACAGGCAGACATGTATTGGAGAAGGAGCTGAGAGTTCTACATCTTGATCTGAAGGCAGCATGAAGAGCCTGAGTCACGAAGCCTAGCTTGAACTTCTGAGACCTCAAAGCTAGTGACACTCTGATGAAGGCAGACCTACTCCAACAAGGCTATATCTCCCCATAGTGCCATTCCTGAAGCTCAAACATCAAACACATACGTGGGCCATCCCTATTCAAACTGCCACACTACTTGCTATTGTATGCATCTGGAATGAGCCTCAGAAGCTCACATCTTATAGGTTTGGTTATAACCTTAGTGCTATTAGGAGCTGATAAAAATATTTAGAGGTGGTAACTAGTAGGAAGTCTCAGGTTGCTGGGCATGTTCCCTCAGGAAATGCCAGGCCTCTTCTATGAAGTTTTATACCCAAACATGAGGTAAACAGGCCTTCTGTACGAGGTTCTTTAGCCACAGGCCCAAAGCAATGGAGCCAGTGGGGCACTGGTAGAAATCTTCAAAACTGTGAGCTGAAATATAACCTTACCTATTTTCCAATACTTGGTACCTAATGCCTGAGGATTAGTGAGATATTAGTAATCACTGGTTCTCTTGTGGGTCCTTTTTCCTTCATTTTGATGCAGAGGTCTATGTTTTCAGAAAAATTAAAGCATCTTTCCACTGCAGGTGCACTTTAAAACACTTGACTCTAAGCCCTCATCCATTTTTCTTTTGTCTAGGTCGCCTTATTTTCTCAAGTCCCAGGTGTTAGGTTCCATAGTATTTCATTTATGTTTACAATTCTTGATTCTATGAATCAAAATATAAGTAAATCTAAGAGATTTATGAGCAAACTGTAATACTAGTCGATGTCAGAGGTACATGCTCTAAAACTGTCTGGGACATGGTCCAAAAGTTGGACACTACTAGCTTTGGACAGCAGTCCTTAATCAAGGTGACTCCTAATCAAAATTCCCCTGGGGAGATTGCTTATATGCAAATATATACAGCCTTGTCCCTAATTGGAATTTCAATCTCTGCAGTGGTTCCTAGGAACCTAAATTTTAAACAGCAACTCAAGGGATTCTAAGCATGTACTTCCTGAACTACATTATAGAAGCAAAAAGTCAGAGTGAAGCCTGTTAGTGTTGTGGTTGTTGTTTAGGGGTATAGTTGTTTGTTCCAATTAGGTTGGATGTGAAACTAGTCATGTTGTCTGTACCCTTCATCATACAAACCGAGTTGGTAATTCCTACATCCTACGCTTCCATCCATCTCTTCCCCTTTTCCATCTTGACTTCCAATCTAAACATTATGTGATGCAGTGGTTTCACAAAATGTATATAACTTTCATCATTTTCTTCAATTATTAAAACTAGAAAGGCTAACTGGATGTGGTGGTGCATATCTTTAAGTCCAGCACTTGGGAGGGAGACACAGGTGGATCTCTTGTAAGTTTATAGCTAGCCTGGTCTACAAAGCAAGACAAAGCAAGTCCAGGATAGCCAAAGTTCTGTTACACAGAGAAACCCTGTCTCAAAAAAGCAAAACAACCCCCCAAACAAACAAACAAACAAACAAAAAACCTGGAAAGGCAGGGACTATTTTCTTCTCATTGATCATATACAGCAATATTTGAGGAGACCTCGTTGGGGGTACCCCTTCCCTTTTCTATAGGCATATCTGTTTCTTCCCCTCTGATGTAAGTGGTTCTTTAATGCTTAGGAAGGCTTTCTACACCTCAAACATTGGAAGACCAGTTCTTTTCATATTAGGGCTGATTTATACTGCAACAATTTCCAGTAAGTAGACTTTTTGGAGCATGCTGTCTCCAGATAAAGTTATGGTACCATAAATTAGTACAGCCAGAGTGCCCTCCAAAGGCATGCTCTTTTCTTCCAACAGATTTTGATGTTGATTTTCAGGGGGTTAAATGATACAAGGCTGACCGAAATAATTCTTTCATTTCTGAAGTAGACAATTATTGTATACATAATCCTCTGACTCTTCAGACTGCTCTTAAAACTCAAACTTGCTTTAAACAATTACTAGATTTTTCTTTAAATCAGGCAACAAAATTGTCTTTGAGATGAAAGACAATAAAATATCCTGGAATAAACCTAACCAAGAAGATGAAGGAACTCTATAATGAAACTGTGAAACCTCTGAAGAAAGATAATGAGAAAGACCCTATGGAAAGACACCCCATGTTCATACATTGGCAGAACTAATATTGTGAAAATGACCATCCTACCAAAAACATTTTACAGGTTCAGTGTAATACCAATCAAAACACCTACAATAATCTTCATAGGAATAGACCCACTGAAAACCATACAGAACCCGAAAAGACCCCAGATAACTACATCAGTCATGTATAAAAAGAATAGTGGTGGAGGGATCGCTTTTCCAGACTTCAAGGTATATCATGAACTATAATAATAATAATAATAAACAATATGGTGATGGCATGAAAGCAGACATGGAGACTAATGGAATAAAATAGAAGATTCAAACATGAGTATTTGGAGCTGATATTTGAAAATGAGGAACCATCATACACTAAATACACTATTTCCAACAAATGGTGCTGGGAAAACTGAATGTTCTCATGGAGACAGATGAGATTAGATCATTATTAATCTAAAATTAGGTCCAAGTGGATCAAAAACCTCAATCTGAAACCTAAAATACTAAAACTGCTAGAAGAAAACACAGGCAGTACCCTATAAGCTATAGGTGTAGGAAAGGAATTTTCTGAACAAGTCTCCATTAGCCAAAGAACTAAGGCCAACAGTAAACAAAGTGGGAGCCCATAAAACTGAAACACTTGTGTATGGCTAAGGAAACAACCAACCAAGTGAACTGGAGGCCAACAGAATGGAAGAGAATCTTTGTCATCTACACTTCCGACAGAGGATTAATACTATCAAGAATACATAAAGAACTCAACAAAACAAAGAGGTAAAACCAAACAAATGACCCATTCAAAAACTGGGCTGGGAATCCAAATGGAGAGTTCTTAAAAGAAGAAAAAAAATCGCTAAGAAATACCTCCAAATAAAATGCTCAGCATCCCTAGGAATTGTGAAAATGCAAATATGCACAACAGCACAAGAAATAGTACTCATATACCTGTGGCAACCAACAGCTGTCTAGTTGGACTTATGGTTGGTCCATAGAAGAGAACTCATGCCTGTTACTAGAAACCTAGCCAGCTTCCTGGGCCGAGTGAGATTATGGACCCTAGAAATGATCTACTACCATAACTTTGCCATCCACTTGAGGGTGGGGGCATGGGAGGGGGGTTGATGATGGTATCTCGGAGGAAGTGATGCAATTCTTTCCTATTGATTAACATATGTTAAAAATAATTTTTGATCCTTGAGAGGTTTATACATTTTGGGGGGATTATATCCCTTCTCCCACAATTCTTTCCAGATTGACACCTCATACCCACCCAATTTGTGTCATTAGAATAATTACACCAATGTGTGCAGCTCAAATACACTTGATTGTGTATACTCTGCTGGAGTGTAGTGAACTTACTGGGGGCCAACTTTCTTTTTATCATCTCTTCCTTTTTACTGGATAAAAAGAGTGAGTGGATGAGTCTAGAATTAGAATCTTTGACAAACTAGGATGTCCTGGCTATATGGTCATTTGGCTGAGCTTGGAGCCTCATTCTGGTTTCTTGACTGTAGAGCAAAGCTAAACATTAACTAGCAGGCAACACTGCCTAACTTCCTACATATAATAAATAAATAAAACAGCTATGATGGAAATGTACTGTGCATTTTGCCCAGTTATATGTTGTGGCCCAAGTCAGAGACTTCACTCTAATAATGATAAAATGGTCATCTACTGGGAATCTTCCTATGTATCATAAAGCATTTCAATACCATTTTATATAATTAATCTTCAGGAAAGCTTTGTGAGAAATATTTCTGAGACTAAGATGGGTTACATATCTCATCCAAAGGCATGCACCGTTTTATGTAAGTAGATTTTGAAAGTCTGTTAGAATTCAGATTCAAGTGTCTCGCACAATACTTTCTGCTCTACTCTCCTGCCTTCTTTCTTGGCTTTGGATAGGGAAAGGGATAGAATGCAAATTTGGTAAGTATCACAGACCAGGATTCTTCTCGGCATGAGTGCAGCACAGTAATCTAATAGTCTTCCATTGAATTATGTTAGGCACAAGCTCGGAGTATTGACCTATAGAGGTTTTAATATTGAAAAGGCACAGGACTTATAATTTGTACAGGAATCTGTACTGCTACTTTGGGACAAAGTAAGGATTTTCTGCTTTGAAGTCAGGGGTATTCACTGATGGGCAGAAACTCTAGTTTCTTGCTTCTCAATGCGTACTGAGCACTATTATAGCTTTTTCACATATGTAGTATAATCAATTTTCCCAATAGCCAGTAAAGAAGTCAGCATTATCCAGTTTGTAGCTAGGAATCCTGAGGATAAAAGGACAAATCATTTTCTTAGAAAGTAAGAAAGAAGAATGGTCACAGCAGAGTCGGTCTTATCCTGCTCTGGGGACAGTCCCACTGAAGCAAAGATTGCTAGGGCAGGCCACTACATTTGTCTCCAGGTATCTCTGAAGACTTTATTTAGCTCCTCACTGAATTAAAAAGAGGAAGCATGAAATTAAGGAAAGGTTTGGTTGACACCAGTGAGAAGGTTATATGGCTGGATCGCCAAAACAAAAGCAAGTGGCACGCCAAGACCTAGGCTGTTCTCTTTTTCTTCTTGGCACAGGTTGCCCTTTCTTCTGACAAATACATTTTCCTTCTTTGTTAAAAACATTACAGGGATCCAACTGAAAACTAAGAGCAGTACTGTCAGAGACGGAAAAATCTCCTCCTGCCTCTTCCTCTAGTCTTTTGAAGTTTTCTTGCTTGGAAATTTTATTTTTAAACTTACCACAATAGCTTGGCATTCCAGGATCATGGTAGCAAGAACATACAGGGCCAATGTCTCTTGCCTTTCCCTTACCCACACAGTCAAGAGATAAGACCGCTCCAAGAGAAACAGCCACTCCCAGGTTATTATTGGAAAAAAACATTTGTAAGATCTAGGAAACAAGACTCAAGGAGGCTGCAAAGGAGAAAAGACTCAAGAGGTCTTGCTGTTGTCATCTCTCCTTGGCCCTGAGCTCACAGAAGCTTCCAGTTCATAACAGCAAATGCTAAGTTCTTGGACTACTCTAAGCCTTCTTTCAGTCCCCCAAGATGTGAAAACAAACTGCCATTGTTGTCATGAATAAAGCTTAGTTCTTCACCCCCTTACCCAAATGACTCCATGACTCCATGACATGAAGATACCAAAGATGCAGAAGTTAAACTGTTAGACAGAACATGTGGGTTTTTCTCTTTCCCAATAGGACACCAATTGAATGAAAAGAAATAGAAAGGTCTTAAGAAAATTATAAGAATGAATCAGGTAATATTTTTATGTATTTATATGGGAGGAGGGTAGAATACTCTGTCATGGTAGTGGTGACATATGTGGAGGTTCATGGTGGTTTGGTTAGGTATTCCTTTGGATGTCAAAGTTCTCCTGGATTTAAATAAGCAGAAGTACTAACTGATGGAGAGTTCTAGCAAACCAAATTGTACTCAGGAGTGTAGTCAAGCATGCCTGGTGAGAACCCGTCTGTCATTGATATAGGAGTGCTTGCAAAGCCTTTGATCTCAAACTCCCCAGGACTGGATCAAACTGATGTGGCCTGCTACTTCTTCAGACTTTTCTTTTTGTTTTTAATTATAAATTCCAACATTTTGACACATACCCAATGCACACTATGCTCTTTCAAGTCAAGCTAGTTACATGTAATCAGATTTTTTTCCCCCATGAATTTCCTTTTAAATTCAACATGTGGTTTAGTGTTTACCTTTCTGGGGAAAGCTACAATTATTACATTAATATGATTACAGTATTTGTACATCTGTCATGTTAGAGGCTGCTCTATTCTAGGCCGTCATTTATGATAGAATACATTGCTAAGTCTTCAATGACAATACGTAGAAGTAATATAAACATTTTTTGAGAAGTTAATTTTATCTTTTGGATTATTCCCTTGGAAGTATATAGGTCAGAATATGATGAGTAATGCATTCTTGTCACATATTTCCAGAATGTCCTCTAGGATAACTGAACCAATATATACGGCTTCCAGGGAAAAACTGCTATTTAACCATGCCTTGCCTAGGTAGGATTTTATAATTTCACTTAGCACTTCTGCAAATTGTTGACAGTTTAATAAGAATGCTATAATACCTTGAAATCAATTTAATGTATATTTCTTTAACTGCTATAGAGGTTATAGTTTTTCCATGGAATGATTTTACAGTTTGCTTTCCTCAGGTGTGAAGTAAAATCCCTGCTTATCTTCTTTGTCCTCTTAGAAAGCTAAATCTTCAAACTGACCTTCTCTATCTGTATCCCTTCTTTATCCATTTTGGACAGGCAACTGTTATCAATAATGTTGTTCCCTGGCATTTTCCCCTCTCTGCAGCTTAGCTTTTTATTACATTTTGGCATACAAAGTTTTTTATTCTAACTTTCTTGTATTTCGACCCATCCATCTTGTATCTAATGACATCTTCAACTTAACAGCCACAGATTTATCTTATATCCTCAGCTGGAATAAATATGTTATTCCACAGTTTTACCTTCTGGCTAGAATGTGCTATCAATCTAAGTAAGGTATACGATCTGTAAGTTAATTATCCTTCATGAAGATACCTGAAATCCCTCAAATGTCTTAAAGAAACTGATTTTTAAAACCAGGTTTCAGTTGCTTCCAGTGTGTTCCATATTTTCAATTTAGATTGTTTGTTCATACAACCATTTTAAAACTTTGTTTGGCATTTTAAGTTAACTAGTATGTATTGGACAATTGTTACTTTCAGACTGAGAGCACAGGTCTCTTAAATCTGAGAGGGCAAGTCCACTATCCTGCTAGATAATGTCTTCTTCGAAATTCATTTCACTATGGATTTGACAAGTTCTATAAAGCACCCAAGACGATACTAGTTGTAGTACATTGCATATGTATATTAACTTGGGAGATTTGTATCATTACCTTATACAGTTTTTGCAAGCTGAAGGAAATTGCAGATATGTATTTATTTCTATTGTTATATCTCTCATCGGAGCAATTTTCTTTGATTAAATGTTGTGTACCCAGTGTTGTATCATCACCTATGTTTCACCACTTGGAATATTACACTTGTAACAAGTCTGGCATGCTCCTAAAGATTACAATCTTACCTATAAGGGCTTCTTGGAAATGGACTATTTCTTATGCAATCAGATTCAACTATCCATTTTCTTCTACTCAATCAGAAAATAGGAAGTGGATCCTGGATTCCCCCACACCCATCCCAAGGTAGAACAGGGAAGAGAAAAGGAAGAAAACCCTCAGCAGAGAGTTGAAACAACTGCACAGAGCTCTAATGTTGTGAAATACACTATAAATCCACAGGCAATGGGCTCTGGAATAAGATGACTGCCTGACTTTGGGACCATGACTTTAATCTTCTTGTGAGTCAGTTGTCTTTTTGGCAAGACTATGTCATGAATAGTAATAATCACACACAAGATCATAATATATGATTATACAATTTATGTAAAAGGTGTCTGACAGATAGTAAGCACTCAATAAATGGTAGCTATCATACTGTTGTCATGGCATTACTAGTGTAATGATCGCTTTCCTTATTTTACTTTCTTCCTTAGTATTAGGTTCCTCTGGAGTGAATTAGAAAAAATAAAGTGTACAATGTTGTTAGAGTTAACCAAGGCTGTATATACAGTAAATATATATTCTGAAGTCACATGCAAAACGGAAAAAGGAAAGAATCGAGGTAGGCAATTACAAGTATAGAAATCCAAGGGAGATAATCCAGAAAAGAGTATCTTTAACTTTTAAATACCTACAATTACGTAACCTTTTCTCCCACTAGATCTACTCCTAATATCCCTCTCCTACTAATACCAAAATGAGTTTGCATTCTCTCTGCATGTAAAGCAAATAACAACTGAGAGAAAATAGGAATGGAACCACTTAAGAGTTATCTGCTTTGAGGCAGATAGTGTAACTGAAGATTATACATTTGATTCTCCCACCTACACCCATCATTCCAGTTGTGACAGAAATGACATAATAAATGTGAAAGCGTATGTGTGTGGTACTAAGAAAAAGTGCGGGGGAAAATTCCATCAGGACTTTTCCTTATAAATGTCATATTCCTACTGGGTCTTTTCTAGTCCTTCACATCTGAAAAAAATAACCCTTTCCTGTATCTTATTCAGTTTTAAAGTTAGCATATACGGTACTATGTGCCATTATGGCACTGCATACATGTGTAACTGTAGTTCCCTCATGACTACCCTTTGTTACCATTTTTCTTTGCACTCTCTCACCACTAGTCTCCCTCAAGTGCCAACTCCAGCTATTTTTCCATCTATCTATATATTGCTAAATGTAGAGTCCTCATATGAGAGGAAACACAGTATTGTTTTTCTCTTCCCCTTACCCTCTTGTTCTCCTTGCCCCTCCAATTAATACCTTCCTTTCTCTATACAATATCCTACTTTCATGTCATATATATATATATATATATAGTTAAAAATGAGAGTAAACATGATAATTGTGTTTCTGAATCTGACTTGATTCACTTAACACTATCATTTCCAGTTCCATCCACTTTTCTACAAATGGTATAACCTTCTCCCATTAGGGCTAAATAATGTTCTCTCTCTCTCTCTCTCTCTCTCTCTCTCTCTCTCTCTCTCTCTCTCTCTCTCTCTCCTTCTCTCTCTATATGTGTGTGTCTTTTCTTTATCTGTTTACCTGTTGGTGGGCATCTATGCTGATTTCTTATCTTGGCTCTTGTGACTAGTGTAACATAGTGGGTATGTAAACATCTTGGCAGCATGCTGACTTGGAGTCCTTCAGGAATATAACCAGTTATGGTTTCGCTGGGCCATGTGGTAATTGTTTGTAAGCTTTTAAGGAACCACCAGACTGGTTTACATACTTGTCTGACATCCATAACTGTGATCTGCCTTTTCCATTTTCAGCACTGATATTCTTATTCTTTCTGTTCATCTCTTTCTATTTTAAATTTAATCTAGTTTCTGAGACCTCTACCAAACCACCACTTTCAAAACTTCTCAGGTACCAAAATGGCATAGAAGGCTAAAAAATCCTGAGGGGTCTTTCTAATCCACTGGGGCTGGCTGGGCCTCAGACTTGCATTTCTAAGAAAGTCTTGGATGACTGAGGTTACCGAGCCTGTGACCACGTTTTGAGAACCACTAAATTAAATGTAAGTGTCCCTAGTTTCTCTTCTTTTCCCTAGCCAGTTTCTTTTAAAACATTTCAATATTAAAATATTTCTAAACATTTTAATCACACAGTATAATAATAATAATAACAATAGTAATAATAAACTACTGTACAGCCATTTTAGAAGACATAATTCTTTTAAAAGTTCAATATAAAGTTACCATATAGAACAGACAATCTACTCCTAAGTATATGCTAAGGAGAACTGAAAACATACCTACCTAGAACATTACATATGAATGTTTATAATGATAGAACTTATAACAGAAAGTAAAAGCAGCTCAAGTATCTCTTAGTAGATGACTGGATAAAGAAAAAGTGAACTCATCATGTTAATTAAAAGTCCTGAAATATGCTACCATGTGGATGAATGGGTAAAACACCATTCCAATTTATAGACACGAGACACACAAGCATGTGTGTTATGTTATTCTACCCGAATGAGGGAAACAGAAAAGAGCACATCTATGAAAACCCAAACAAATTAGCAATTGCATCATGTTGAAAATGGGAGAATGGCAAGTGACTGCTGCAAATAGGCATGAACGATCATTGCAGGATGACAGAAACATTCAAGAACTGGATTGTGGTGATGATTATACATCATCTACCACACTCAAACTGTATACTCAGAATGAGTGAATTCATAATGACTGAAGATGTTTTCATTTCTTCTTCACAGAACTCCATTACAGGCAATCATGTCATGTATTTTCCATACCTAGTAGTTTGCTAAATTTGCTTTCCTGAAGGAACCTTGTGACTGCAAACTGTCAAAGCCCATTAATGCTGTCTTCCATGATGGCAGTACATTGAAAGATAATTCCTTCTACCACTTCTGCTTTATCATTATTTCCTCCGCATCTTATCCTGGCTGGATATTTAGCAAGCATCCTTTAAAGAATCTGCCTATAAAATGGATGTATCTGGAGGATATCATCCTTAGTGAGGTAACCCAATCACAAAAGAAGTCACTAGATATGCACTCACTGATAAGCGGATATTAGCCC
>NC_034613.1:670946-745448 GCF_900095145.1 Mus pahari | reverse complement strand
AATGTAAATAAAGAAAATAATAAAAAAATTTAAAAAAAAACAAAAACAAAAAACAAAAAACAACAACAAAAAAAGAATCTGCCTATAGACCTCATTAACTTCATCTCTAACATATCTTGGTTCTAGGCTAGCTTCTTCTCTAAACCTGCCCCCTTTCTGGACTCTCCCATCTATGTCAGTAACTTCTCAGACTACCAGGACTTAGCTAGTTTTAATCATGTCCTCTGTTCCAAAGTTCTAGAACCAGTTTTCTCTACTTGTCCTTCAAAAAGATGTCTTGTAGTTGTAAGCAAATGATCTAACATTAACACATGAAAATCAAACTTGAATGATCAAGGCAAGCAAACTAAGGTGATTAGCAGGTATAGCTGCTGTGGTAGGAAAAGAAAAATTTTCAATGATAGCAAAATTTGATATAAAGAAATATTGTAGTATATTGTAGCTGATAATGTAAAATGCCTTCTGAGTAAACTTTGTGAAATCTATAAAGGTTCTTAAGAATATTCATATTTTGTGACCTAGCAATACAAATTCCAGATGGTAGATTCTTTAATAATTCTTTCAGAGATAATTGTTTTAATGAGAAAATTCAAAATGAGAAAAAAATCTATAGCTATTCAAAATGTTCGAGATAATAACTTTATAATATAAAAACCTTGAAAACAACTGGATTATTCAACAATTTAGGAAGGATTAAGCAAATTACTATCAAATAAGCAGATGAAATATTCTATAGCTGTTAAAATTATAATTATTGAGGAAGCCGGAATGAAAATTATTTATCAAATAATGCTTTCTGGATCAAGATACAAAAGCTCATTTGCATAGTTATTACAACTATGCCAGGAATAATCATCATACCTATAGAAAAGGCCAACAGAAAATAGGAGGATGTAGGTGGTAGAAACATGGCTATCTCTTCTTGTGGTTCATTTTCTGTAGTGCTATTTCCATAATAAACAATTATTTTTCTCCCAAAGCATCACACACATTTATCTATCTTTTGTTCTATATTTCTACTGCACCTCCCTTGTCCATAACACATTTTAATTCCTGGATGACTGCCCCTCTTGGTTAACCTCCAACTCATCCAGTTTGCCAATGCTGCCAAGTTGCCTAAAATGCCACATTTATCAAGTCACTGACTGATTGTCAATAATTTTTAATTTGAATTTATATGTGTTTGAAAGTTTCATAGTTTTATATAAGGAATTTTAGTCATTTTCCAGGTCCCTTTCTCCCATTCTCCTCTTTTATAGTTTTGAATTTATAGATAGATAAGATAGGTAGATAGATAGATAGATAGATAGATAGATAGATAGATAGATAGATAGACAGACAGATAGATAAGATAAAGGTATTTTCTTAAGTTATAGATGTTAATGGGCACCAGGTATTGCTTGATACTTATATACATTGAATAATTGTATACAACATTTGAGGTGATTACATCAAAAGATTATGTCAGGGCAAACATCTCTCCTCAAATATTTATCATACCTCTATGGCAAAATGTTCAAAACCTCCTTCTAGCTTTTTCAGATGTATAGTTAGTTCATTACTGCTGTCTGTAGTCACCGCATCTTGCACAGCAGAGCGTCAATGTGCTATCCAATAAGAACTTAGTTCTCACTGGTGATGAGTGAACAAGACTTGCTCTCATGTTGCTCATCCCACCTAGTTCTCCCAGGCTTACCTATCCTGGTATAAAGCTTCCTTAATTCTATTTCTCTGTTCTTATTGCTGAGCATATTCCATGTCTTCTCTTCATCAGCACGACTAACATTCCTAGTGTAAGGGTTTGTTGTTGGTGGTGGTTTTTTGTTGTTGTTGTTTTGTTTGTTTGTGGAAGTTTTTTTCCTCTTTTTAAAAATTAGATATTTTATTTATTTACATTTCAAATGCTATCCCGAATGTCCCCCTATACCCCCTCCTGCCACTCCTCCCCTACTCACCCACTCCCACTTATTGGCCCTGGCATTGCCCTGTGCTGGGTCATATAAAGTTTGCAAGACCAAGGGGCCTCTCTTCCCAATGATGGCCAACTAGGCCATCTTCTGCTACATATGCAGCTAGAGACACAAGCTCAGGGGGTACTGGTTGGTTCATATTGTTGTTCCACCTATAAGGTTGCAGACCCCTTCAGCTCCTTGGGTGATTTCTCTAGCTCCTCTATTGGGGGTCCTGTGTTCCATCCAATAGCTGGCTGTGAGCATCCACTTCTGTGTTTGCCAGGCAGTGGCATAGCCTCACAAGAGGCCACTATATCAGGGTCCCTTCAGCATAATCTTGCTGGCATATGCAAGAGACTGCCCCACCCAGGTATCGATCCCATATACAACCACCAAACCTAGTGTTAAGTTTTGACTTGGAAGGGTTTTCTCTATATTTACTCATTTGAATCTTTCAAATTTTTGATGTTGGTGCTCTAATTCTATCTTACAAGATGAAGACAAGATGAAGACAGTGACAAAGATAAGAAAGAGATGAGAAGGCGGGGGGGGGCGAGGGTATAGGGGACTTTTGGGATAGCATTTGAAATGTAAATGAAGAAAATATCTAATAAAACATGGAATGAATAAAAAATAAAGAGATGAGAAGAAGGGTCAGTGAGGGGGTAGGGAGGAGGAAGTACACAAACATGGATCTCAGCTCCAGCACTATTAACTCCAAGGTCCTAACTTTAGAAGTACGGTTGATTCCTCCAAGACACCTTGCTTAGTCCCCTCTCCTACCACCTTCAGTCTTCAGTTCTCTTATCCTCCTATGAACTGATGACAAAACACAATAAATAATTATCATGGACTGGGCCTAGTGTTTCTTGTTGAAACTCTGTGTTCTTTTGGAAACTTTGGTAAGGAAAAACTTGCTTAAAAGCTGAGCTGACCCCCTTACCAGCTCTGACCTTGAATGGATAATTCACCCTCTCTGAACCTCAAACCCTTTATCTGAGTTAGCAATTCTCAATGGGTGGTCCTAGGACTAGCTGTACCAGCATCACCCAAAGATGCCAGTTAGCAATGCTGATTTTTGAGCCATACTTTACACCTATGAAATTAGATTTTTCTGGGGGTCCAACTAGCTCTCGTGTTTCAACAAGCTCTCCAGGTGTTTCTGCTGTACATGCAACTCATGAGATCCCATACCCTGATCTAATACCTACCTGCTGGAATTGTTAGGAAGTTGTGCAACTCAACTCCTAGCACATAGGTTGTTTTGCAAGTAATAATGTATTATTACCGTTGCTGAACTTTGTGTGGGCTACTCTTGCTCTGCTCAAGCTGTGGAGATAGTGCTTCTCACTGCTCTTTCACGAGTAGCTCCCACCTTGCTAAGCAACAGGGAGGCCCCATTCTAAGCTTTTAGTAAGACTATTACTTCTCGGCCAAGTGAGTAGGAGGAGTATTTTGGAGAGTGGTACGATGCAGAATATGGTTTCTGAAGTGAGACTACTTAGGGAGAATTACCTTAGCAGCTGAGGGGTTTTAGGCAAATGAATGTGTTTGTGTGTACCTCAACTACTTCCCTGTATTACATGGAACAGAAACTCAACCTACACTGATTATACCTACTCTCCAACCTCGCAGTGATAGCAACTTGTGAAATGCATTCCATGGTGCTTACAGCATAGAGCTGAGTTATTTACTGCCTTGGGGTGCTGGCTTTATGGCGGAGCACTTGCCCGGTGTACACAAGATCATAGATTCTTTCCCCAGCGTTGAAGAAAATAAAAAGAAAGGGGAAAAAAAACAGGAAAATGTTAGTTCACATTATTGTTTTCGTGTCTTTTCACCCATGTGGTGGTGAGTGGATTCTATTTCTTCTTTTTGGCCACCAGATGATAAATATCACTTGCAAGACCTCTGTATTAAGCACATAGAATAAGGCTGTGCCTGAGATATGGTATCTTCTTTTAAAGGTTTCAATCTAATAATAGTGTCACTAGATTAAAATTATATCCCCACGGATATAATATAAAAAAGTTCAAAGCTTGCAGTGGAGGGAGGCTGATCAAGGTTGATCAAGGCAAAATCTCTACCTAGAACTTGGATTCCTGAAACACTCTGTAGAGGAACCTGTTTGCAGGCTACCCTTTTTGGATCCTAACAGAAGCAGATAAAATGGCGAGGGAGGGGGGAGCAGGAAGTTTGGGGTCAGACTGTCTGAAACCTAACAGTATTATTTGCTATCTGTTACCTCAGT
The DNA here is from genome assembly GCF_900095145.1 of Mus pahari. NCBI lineage: Eukaryota > Metazoa > Chordata > Mammalia > Rodentia > Muridae > Mus > Mus pahari. Next base: position 741,245 of record NC_034613.1, on the reverse strand, counting down.
TAAATTATATAACTTCTCTAGAGCACGTCTATAAGACAGGCAGCAAAAGAACTACTGTAGAAAGCAAATGAAAATTCGAATGTAGTCTGATCATCCCAATGACTGATAGTCACAGATGATTAATAAATATTGGGCATCATCCCCTTTCCCATTGCAGGGGAAAATGCGTAAGTTTCCTCTAAATAGTAGGCTTTCCACTAAGACCCACATGCTCACTATCCCTATCCCTATATAGTTGGCTAGGTTTCCAGTTCAAGGTGTATTTTTCCTCTTGTTGATTGGGCGAGAAAGCAGCTGATTCCCTCCACAGCTAACTATAGCTCTTATCTTTCATCAAGGAAGTTTCTGAATGGCATTCCTCAGGGAGAAGCCCCCAATTGGTTATCCAATACCAAGTGGTCATGCCTAAAATCATACATGCAAGCAACACTAAATAGACTCAGCAGAATGCATTTATACATGTGTGTGGGGGGTGTGTGTGGGGGTGTGTGGGTGTGTTTGACAATAATAATAAAAGAAAAAGAGGCCATGAATAAGGGGAGGCATGGAAAGGGCTGGAGGAAGAGGACATGGGGGAGTTGGTTGGAAGACAGGGAAGGGGAAATGACATAGTTATATTGTAATTGAAAGTAATGGAGCATAACGTAGACCACCTGAAAGAATTCTGGACTACTTAAGGGCCAGCAGCCCAAGATTCTTTCGATGTCTCTTAGTGCCTTCACTTGGAGAACAGGCAAAGTTTGCAACTTTTGTTTCTGTCTCCTTTATTCTGAGAAAACCAGACTCAAAATCATGGAGAACCCTCTTCTAGTGGCCAGCCTGAGAAAAACTGGCTGAAAGAGCATACCTTGTCCCTAGGGAATATGAGTGTTGGCTACCATTATCCACAATTATAGGAGTTAGATGATCCATCCTACACAAAGTAGTTCTTTTCTCTTTATTCCAAGCCACAGGTGCCTTTCTCCATCACCAGCACAAACTTTTTTTTTTTTTACAGTCCTTCAGTTCTCAATAAACTCTACTGAAAGTGTAGTAGCAGAACCCAAGAAGTATGTACCTCCAAAAATGTTAGACAAAGAGAATAGTCCCTCTTCTCTGTTGATTCCAATTGCTTGTGGCCACTGGGAAGACAGGCACAGATTAGGTATTTCTCTTGCTTTAGCACAGTCTGGTTTGCTATGATCTCAGGCATATCTAGACATAGTTGTTTCAGGCATGCCTTTACAACACTGCTGACTCCTCCGTATTCTAAAATGTTCTAATAATCTATTTAGTCTGTAGTGAGATGATGGTGTAGGGGGCACATTAGATTATATATGGCAACAAGTCCTTGATGTGAACAGCATACCAGTTTCATCAAAGAAAATCAAGCAAACCAAAAGTCATCGTAATTTCTAAGGAAACTTCAGAGGCACAAAGTCACCCCAAATCCCTGAGTAGTCACTTACCTCCCGGAATGACTAGTTTTCCTGTTTCCTGTTATTGGCTTCCACTTGTCCACAGGAAATTCCTGCGAAGGGAAATTCTGATAAGTTAGGGAACTTTGAACAGCCAGGTATCTAGGTAGCTTCAAAAATAGCAGCCTGGTCAGGTTCCTTGGCTTATAGCATAGACGCTCCCAGACAGGCTCCAGAAATGCTCAGTAGGAAGGCTGCCTTTCCTTTAGGAAGCCTGCTGAGTTACTGCACTCATGCAGAAATCCAGAAAGCATTCAGGGACCAGGGCTAAGGATGCTGAATTTTCCTCTTGTTCCCCACCCCTCCCAAACCCCATCCAAAAATCGGTTTAGCATGTTTGCTATTTTACTCTGGCTCTTACTTGCACTGAGGGATGGAGGTCTTCTTTTTGTCCTACTTGAACCTGTTCACTGCTCCTGCTTCTTCTAATACAGAAAGCATCTTCTTGGAAGCAGAGACCTGGAGAAGGTTTTCCTGCTGCAGAAACCATCTCCCAGTGTGTGCAAAGGTAGAGTGGAGATGTCAGCTACTCTCATCCTGCAATTGCTCTTTCTCCTGTGCACCCATCTTCAGACAAGGGCTCTTCTCCGGTCGATCAAGTATCGAGTGCCCTGGTTCATATGTTATAGAAGTAGACTGTCTACCTAGGATAGATTTCCTGAATTGTTCAGCCATATGTGTCATTTGTAAAAATTTTCCTTTCTTCTCACTGCAGCCTAAACCCGAATACATGTTTGCTTTTCAGGTTCTTCCTGCTTTTGCATTTAGCACCCTCCACCTGGCGACTCAGAGCTTAACGTAAGGGAAGGCATTTTTCCTAAGCCTCACTGAACTTCTAAATTCATTTTGCGCTAATACTGCTATTATTAGTCCTTTCCAAGGTTTATTGCCTTAGCCCCAGTGGGCCTCTCTTTTGGGGACAAACAGCTGGCAAAGAATGAATATTGGTCTCTGGTGTCAGTTACACTGGCTAAGGCATTTATTATCTGTGCTATGTAAGGGACATTCTGTTACCATTTTGAACCTGAGTTTGCTATTTGGCAAATAAAGATTACTAGTAAGCATCAAATGAGATGTGTAGAGAATGCCTGGCACAGTGCATAGAAGCCTCTGTAGTCACAACACTGGGGAGTCTATTGCACGAAGACTACTTGAGTGCACGAGTCTCAATAATACAAACTCTGCCTCAAGGAGATGTTACTATGAAAAACGTGAGGTTTATTTCCTTATTTCAGCTTCCACAAAACCAGAGAATAATCTCTGGGGGATTGGGGGGGAGGCGCACCTGAGCAATTCTAATAATTTACACTTCAGGCTCTGTCTGCCTTGACATATTTGTGAGATGTCACTGCCCACAAAGGTACCATAACTTGTTCAGCCATAGCAAATACCAGGATTTTCTCTCCACGTTTGGTCTAGTCCCATGAAAGTGCTTAGAAAATAGAGTGGGTGACCCCAACAAAACCCTCCACCCACTCCTACCAACCTTCCCAGATTCACACCCTCCACCAACTCCCACTGACCTTTCCAGATTCTACTTTACTACTTTCCAGTAGTACTTTATTCTTTTGCCTCAGCCACTTAGTTTCCTATAACTGGTCTGTGCTCTTTGAACCAAAGAAGCAATACTTGCAACTGATAGCAGTCGAGGATAATAGTAGAACTTGCTGCCTAGGTAGAAGTGATATTGCTAGAAGCTACCCTGTTTGATACATAAGAGAAGGCCAGGCTTTGAACTCTATCCCTGAAGAGGCAGTTGATACATATGCCAGCACACAGCCTCTGCAACTAGAAGCAGTGCTTTGGAGTCCACATCTGCCTTCACCAAGTGGATGGCCGACACTCCCCTTCAACTTAGTTGCATGGTATGTTATACACACACATTATACATGATGCATATATAGAGAATATGTTATACACACATAACGTGTATGTCATACATAACATATAACCTGTACATATGTTATGTATAAAAATTGTGTATGTATACATGTTACACCATACGTAAGAATGTTTGTATAAGATTATACCACAAATATATGGTACTTGCTATATGGTAGCATACTCGTGACCAGAGTACCTATTTCTTGACTGCTAGAGGACCAAATACATTGATAATCTAAGGTACCCAGAATCCAGTGGAGTGGGTATATAAGTTATTTTTATGTTGTTCAAATCCTGGCTCTGCACGTTGTGAGATATGTGATCTCTGAGAATCAGTTTCCTCAGCTGTCCCATGTAAGTGTTCAGTGGAATCATCTGGCTCTGTATGTAAAACTAACTGGCATAAAATCTGTGTGTTGTAGGTATATGCAGATTTCATTTCTCTAGGCATTACTCAGCCAGAACTGGTTAGCTCCATAGCCTTCTTCATGAGGGAAAGGGCAGGCTCTCAGCTTTTCTTCAGATTGCCACCACTGCAAATACTTTGTCAGAGCTGGAGTATCTGAAAGCATGCTGTATGTCTCACAGGGTCAGGAATACAGCATTCTGGTGACAAGGGTAGAAATGGCACATTCCTATGTACATATAGCGATCTACATACCTGATAACCTAGTAACTAAGCAGATAGGCTTAGCCAGTGTAACAGACATTAGGAACCCAATGTGTCCCTTCCTCCAAGTACAAAAGGAAGGATATGGCATAGGCAACAGCTTGTCTATATTGCTACAGCCAGCAGCTGCTACCTGTCAATGGAACTTCCTTGTCTTTCAGAGGAGCTGGTCCTGACAGGACACCCCTGTAGGCATCCTTTCCTTTACCTTCAAGCCCCTTTCCCTAGTACTTGCTTATGAGTACTTCTTTCAGCCAAGATTTCTCAAGCCTAAGCCAAATTTCCCTTCATCTTAAAATAGCTTACTTATAAGAGGATTACGGTCTGGCAGTCACTGGTCTAAGGGCTTTGCACATGTTCGCCATTTAATGCAACTTATGAAGCAGGAGCTGGTATTACCTTCATTTTGTCGATGGGAAAGATTAGGCACTATAAATTCTGGGGAAGGAATTGAAACCCAGCTAGTCTAATTTCAGCTTCAATGCCTTTCACGCATTATCTACTTTTCCTTTTCTCTTTTTGTTAGTATTGTGAATATTTTCAAACATATCAAAAAGTGGAAAGCAGTTGACAGTGAACATCTAGGTATCCTGCCTAGATGATACAAATCCTGTTTGTGCTGTATGCACCTTATCATATGCCTGTTGGCTCTTCTATTTATCAACCAGTGCATATTAAATTTGTAGACGTACTTCAAAGTAGGTTCCAACAATTTTATCTGCATAAATGTCAAAACTTAAATGACACAGAGTAATTACTTAAAAGCTACCAAAGTTCAACCAAGAAGAAACAGATTATCTCAATAACTCTGTTACTATTGGGGAAATTAATGTACATTTTTTTCAAGCATTCTCACAAAGAAAATTCAGGCCCAAATGATTTTGATGATAAATTTGACCACATGCTTAAGGAAGAAATAACACCAGTGCTATCTATATACATTCTTCCTGAAAGTACAAGAGGAGGGAATATTTGCCACCTCCTTACCTAGTTAGAAAAAAACAATGATTTTACAATATAGTCTACAATCTCTAATAAATGGAGATGCAAAGGGCCTTAACAACATGTCAATAAATCAGGTCTAGCAGCATAAAAAAGTTAGTATATTATGACCAAGTGGGGTTTATCCTAGAAATGCGAGGAGGATACTTATTTCAAAATCCAATTGATATAGCTCACTGTAAATTTAGACAAAAAATAAACCATATGGTCATCTCAATAGATGCAGGTAAAAACATTTGAAAGAAGCCAAAGTCCATTCTTAATTAAAACAGAAAGCAAGCCTCTCTGACGCTAAGACAAAAAAGGCATTTCTTAACCTAAAAAAGGCCTTTCTTAACCTAAAAAAGGCCGACTGCAGAAGGACAGGTACTGCAAGACTGTAGCCACCAAACTTCACAGAGAAAGCTGAAAACTGAGCAACAATGTTGTTCTCGGCATTCCTTCTGAACATTGTATTGGGGGATCCCAGACAGAGCCGTCAGGCTCCCTTTCCCAGGGAAGCACAGACAGAACGTGGAGGTTCTGTTCCAAGATGAAGCGACTACCTCTATGTAAAATCATCTATAAACTACTACAGAGCTACTAGAATTCCTCAGTGAGTTCAGCAAGGTGATAGGCTATAAAGCAGATGTACAAAGGTCAACCTTATAGAAGTAATAAAGTGTTTTAATTTACTATTCAGAAAACAGTATTGTTTACCATAGCCTTGAAGCCTATTAGAATACTAGGAATATGTAAATCAAAATATGTATAAGATGCATAGGTGGGAAATGTTAGATTGTATGCATTAGTATACTTCAAGAATACTTCTGCATGCACTTTAAAGCTTGTCATTTGCTTCTATTGCTTTAGGCAAAATTTGCTTCCTATGACATGTACAAATATTAGTGTAAATCTGCTGGCTGTTGATGAATATCCTTATGTAAATCGAATCCATATCAAGCTACTTAATGTGCTTCCAGGCCTTGCTGCCTTCAACTTCCATATGACTACATACTGACAAACACGGTTCTCCACTTCTTTTTTTTCCAACAGAAGAGCCATGTTATACATTCATCTATTGATGGACATCCATGCTGGTTTTATTCCTCAGCTACTGTAAGTATTGTAGCTATAACTAAGGGTGCATAAGTATATCTGTGGTAGGACTTAAGAGTCCTCTGGATGCTACACAGAATATAATTTTATTTAGTCGTAAAGAAAAGAATAAGTCATGACATTTGTAGACAATGGGTAAAAATGTAAAGTGAATAGAAAGTAAATTATTTAAGAAAACAAATGTGGAAGGGTGTGACTGAGAGGAGAGGAGGGAGGGGGCTGTGATTGAGATGAAAAGTGAATTAAAATTAAAATATTAAAATATTGAAAAAAGAAAAGTGGGTAAAAGTAAAAAAAATGTATTACATTAAGAAAAATAAGTCAGACTCAAGAAGGCAAATGGTACACTTCTAGCTCATATGTGGATTCTACCTTTCAATTTTATTAGTAGTAGCTGTCTTATAAGGTGAACATACATTTCCCCTTTAAAATAGTGCAACTTCAAATGATAATGCGTTCATGGTTTGCTCCAGATCACTCAGATACTAAGTTTACCATTCGAACCAATTCCAGTCCTGTTAATTTGAAGGAGCAAACGTTACTTTGGCCAGCCTCTACAGTGACACGGGTGTGTTGAAATCTTGGTGGCTGGGCGTACGTACAGAAGAGGCTACATCATTGTAAGGAAGTGCAAATCAATGTCACTCACCCAAGAACCAAGTCCTCACCTGTATGGATGCCTTCCTGGGTTTCCAAGCATTGCCAGGAGCCATGCTGCTGTCCTCATGGGCACCATGCTGAGGACCGTGACAGCAACCTGTACACCGGATGCATTGGTGGTGGTGACACCTACAGTTGTGGCATTTTGGCAACAAGTTTCTCTTTAGCAAGGCAGGGCAGATTTCTCCAGAACAACAAATGCAAGGATCATGCCTTACAGTTCCCTGAGCGCTGCAGGGGTGAGAACAGGCCCTGTGGTAATCACAGTCCCCATGATGCACTGCCTTACAGCACAGGGAATTGTCTCGGCCTTTAGAAGCAAAGCATTCTGGGTAAGTGGGAGTTTCTGACTGAAGTGGTGACAAGGAATGATAGGATTGGTCTGCAGCATGGTATGATTGGTCTGCGGAATGATATGATTGGTCCAGAGGATGGCACCTTAAATCCCTATAGTTCACTGACTGGAAGTTTTGATCTATAGGTTTGGGTCTCTGGATAAATGGCTTGTTGTTATGAGTGGTTAAGCCTGGCAAATGAGATGTGGATAAAGATTTGCTGCTCTCTTCAAAGAACTTCCTTCTGTCTGCAAATGGCATGAGGACAGCTTCTTCCCCAGCTTGAGGTGTAGATGTCTTCAACTCTTTGTTGTCATCTGGGCTGGAAGGAGCTTCTGTGGAGAGTGCCACCTGTGGCTGTGTGCTATGCTCTGGAGACCATCTCCAGTGGCCTCTACAGACACCGTGGTGAGCATTTGTTTTCTCAGTGTCTAAGGTGGAGGAGTCAGATGCCTTCCACCATGTGCTCAGGGCTGAAGAAGACTGGCCAGACCTCTGGCCAGGGCTCATTCTTCCCTCTAAGCCTCCCCTAGCTTTGGAGCTCTCTGAGGCTTGGCTGAGGCATTCTGAAGATCTAGCCCTGAGAATCATGCTTTTGTTAAAGACCTTTTCTCCAGGGCTAGGGACGTTTTTATATGAAGGCAGAAGAGATGAGTTAGAAGCAGAGAGTGGAGGGCTCTCTGGAGGCTCTTGGGTCTCTTCCACAGCTTCGTTTGTGTCACACAATTGTGACAGTGGGCCCTTACTTTTCTGGAGCTGGGCTTTCCTCCTCTGAATTTCATTCCGTAGATTGGTAGCAAACCTCTCACTCTTCCGTCGGTTTTGGATGGAGCGGCCCCGGGGGCCTCCACTTCTTCTGCCACCCAATCGGCCACACTCCTTAGGCTCATTGTCACCTTCTTCCGTTGCTTCTGTGTGATCAACTACTTTATGGGCTGAAAAGAAGTCTCTGGTTTGTTGAACAGAGGAGCAAGTGGCAGAGGGCTGCTGGCTAGTCAAGTCACTGCTTGCTCTGCCTGCTCGGTTTGGGTGTCCATCAACCTCCCCAAGTAGGACATCACTTTGGCTCTGGTGCACAGAAGGCATCAGCTTATCATCCATGGGCGTGGTCTTCCTTTCTTTACTGGTCTGGTCCTGGGTGCCTCCCGTGGGGAGACTTGGACTTTTCTTCCCTTTAGGGTTGTTGTGTAAAGGGGACACAGTCCACTGGTGTCCATCCTGCCCAATTGGCAACTCCATCCCCTTGCTGCCTCTGGAATCAAGGTGCACCTGCTGCAAGTGGGATGACAACAGCTGTTCAGGAGCACTATGGCGATGTTCTGTGGTTCCTCGGAGGTGCGGAATGGCACCAAAGGACAAAGTGTTAGCCAGGTCATCTGAAACCTCCTTAAGCAGGCCAAACTCTTTGTTGGAACCTTTGTCATGGGCTTTGGGGGAATCAAGAGCTTTGGAGGAGCCCTCTATCAGTAGATGCTCACAGTCATCCTGGTTGGACTCAGAAGGCTTGCTGAGCTCACAGTTCTGGTGGTCCTCATCTGTCACTTGGTCTTGCCCACTAAGGCAGCAGAACTGATTAGAGCTCCTTGGGGGCAGCACTGTCTCTAAGCCTGGGTTTTCCTTTTGTTGTAAGGAGTCCACAGGTTCAGACGTGCGATGCTGCTCTCCATTGAAAAGTTGGGCTCTAGAGGCCTGAAGGCTGTCCCGCCTCACTGGAGGCTCTGGTGGACCCCGTGCCATCTTGGCAGGTCCTGAGTGATGGCCCTCGTCTGAGCAAGATGATGCATGGGAAGTGGAGGTCACGTGGTCCTCACTGGTACTGTGGCTACTTCCTGAGGTCTCAGATACATTAGCTTGGTCATCAGTGACTTTAATTGGCCCGGGTCCCGGCATGACACAGTCTGTAGAGGGTGGTTCCTCTGGCTTAAGGGAAAGGGCACAGTCAGAGGCATTTGAGCTGGCTGAGAAGGAGCTATAGGCTGAGTCACGCTGGCTGGGGTACATGTTCTGGTCAATGGGTAAGAGGTGCCCCTCGTAGGTAGGTTGGCCTGGCTGTTCCAGGCTTTCCATGCTGCCAATAGAGCTGCTTTTCTCAGTGCTGCAATGCCGGGAGAGGGGGCACCACTGTACACTCACGTCACTGCAAGACACAGGGTACATGCATTAGTTAGCCAAGCACTCAGACACCTTCCTTACTTTGGCCAGTCTGCCATGGAAAAGGGCAGGTTAAGTCAGTACCACCTATGTTATAAATAAAAGGACAATGGAGCCTAAGGGAAAGAAAGGGAAATAAGAAAGGAGTGACACAAGGACACCACAGGACCATGACAGAATGAGAAAGAGAATTTCATATAAAAGGAGAATGAACAAACACCCCAAAGACTTGGAAAGCACCATGGCAATTATGCACTATATCACTGCTAACAGAAAGTCTCACATTGCTTCTGGGTAGTCCCTGTTGAGTTAGTGTCTGTTTGTCTGCCAGGGGGGAAAGTCCAGAACATTAGCATTAGAGTGGAAGGAACCCCTGTCGGGCTATGTCGACTTCAGCTGGACCATTCCATAAGCCTGTGATTCTCCAACCCGAGTGTACGTCACAATCACATGGAAAGCTTGTGAGAACGCAGGCCACTGGCTTTCACCCCACTTTTGGAAACCTCTGGTGTCAATGAAACAAGTTCCACAGTGAGAAGTGACTTTGAAGAGGCAAATTTTACAAATTCGAACTAGTGGCACAGTCAGAATTGGAGGGTAAATGTTTCTTCATTCTGGAAATTCCATATCACTTTATTTGTAGTACTGGTGGTTAGGACTGGAGGCCTGGATCATGCTAGGGAAAGACTCTGTTGCTGGGGTATACCCCAAGAACCTACTCTACTTCTCTATAATATGAAATCTCACTATTCATTGAGGTCCTTTACAACTTTCCATTTGAAGCCCAAATGCGATTGTTTTCTACACTTTCTAACTCATGAAGTAAAGCTGACTGACAATTTCAGTAAGCTGATAAAGAAGCTGAACTGAGCTGAAACTGGAACCCAGGTCTCTCTCAACCCAAAGTCTTAGCTCCTCTCTGATAACACCTTCAAATGGGGAAAAAAATAGTACTGCCAGAGTATTGCTATGTAGGAGAAAGATCAAGAGCCTAGGCATCGCTACCTGCAGCAGCTGCTCTCAGTTCTTGCTGTTGTTTTCAATGTCCTTCTACTACAAGGAATGACCTAAGAGTGGGATTTGCTCATCCATACAACCCTTACCTACCAATAGCAAAATCACACCCAGAAGACAAGGATAAGACATAATTTTGAATGTTAAGTACCATTTCCCATACACATAGCCAGACTGAGCCCAGAAGTTCCATTAACATTCTTTGCCTAGAACCTCAGAGGTTGCAGGTTGCTCTCAAAAAGGCCATAGCTGAGAAGAAAGCCACAGCTGAGCTGTAACAGCATCCCATGAGACCTCTAAGACCAGTTCTCTCTTATTCTTCCCCATTGCATGGTCTTAACCACCCTTCTCACTTGGCGCTGAGCTAGGAATACATTAATTTCTTGTTGGCAAGGGAACCTGCTATTCACCTCACTTTCTGCTGGAATGCAGACACACATGCATGCATGCATGTGTGCACATACTCAGACAGAAGCCAAATCTAGAATATATTTCTATGTATTCTTCTAGAACAAAGCTGCCTAGGCCATGAGTCCCTGGCTGCTAAAACAAAATAAAAATACCAAACTAGAGAAAACTCACCCCTTGGGTTTAAGTTTCCTTGAGCTCCCACAACAGAACCCATTCTCGGAGGGAAGATCTGATTATTGAAAAGGAAATGCAGCTAAGGACTGCACTTTGGCTGGCTCTGCGACTGTGAGGGAAAAGAAACCAAATAACAAGTGGTTTGTCCCTTGGGTAGTTGTTTCAATAAAAATGGACAATACCAAGCTCCTTGCATTGAGCTACACCCTGTGACTTGGCGAGGCTCCTGCTTTGGGGAGTTCTGCTTTGTGCTTAGAGCTAATGAACACTAGAGGAAGTTCCTGGTGAGTGACTATAGATGGAGAAGACTGCCTCTCACAGGAATCAAGAAAAGAGTCCGAGACAAAACAACTAGTGAATAGGATAAGAATCAGGACAGAGTGGTCATTTTTGTGATTCAAATGAACTACTTTGAAGACACGCTATGCAGAAGTAAAGATGCATGCTCAAAATCATAGTGCCAGTCTGCTAGCTATATAGTTAGTTAAGAACCCAGGAACTCTAGATGGTCATACCTCTTCTGTTATACCACCTCAGCTCTAAAGCATCCTGCAAGGACACGATCAGAGGAGAGGAGTTGTCAGGTCCTCAGGCCTCAAGCCCACCTTAAGGGGAGTCCCAGACTCACCTAGTGTTGCAACCGGAATGCCAGGACAAGCTGAAGGCTTCAGAAGGGAAATGCATGGTGGTGGCCACGTCAGGGCACCCCTCCAACAGCTTGGCCACATGCCATGAGTGCGGCCTACTCACAGGGGTGTTTCTCCTATGGCAAGAAAAAGCCAGGAAGTCAGTACTGAAATCACTTCCCAAGCAACTTCCGCTCCTACCCCTTCTTTCCATTCAAGGAGCTAGATTATCTTACAAGGAACTAGTGTGGACATCTAAGTGTGCCCCCTCAACTTCAATCCGCAAATTTCCTTTATCCCCTGGATGATTCCTGGAGACATAAAATGCCGGTGTCAATGGAAATGTTTTGTTCACAAACATATCCAAGTATGCACACTAATGCGAAGGATGCAGTAGATAGTCAATAAATATTTGTGGACTATACAGGAGCTGCTGCAAGCCTATCTGCACTTGTCTTTGAGGGAAAAAATAGCAATATGACCAATATTCCCATTTTTCTCAGCAAAAGGAGGCAAGTGGTTACAATGCTTGGCTAATCAGCATTGGAGTGTGAATTGTTTAAATTTTCTTCATTCATTCTATAAGTATTTATTGTATGTTTAGTCTATCTTCTAAAATACATGCAGTTCTAGACATACAGCCATGAGTTGAATAGAGTCTATATCCTTGAGAGCTTACATAGTCATGAAAGAGACCAAGCTAATTAAAACAGAGTAGTAGAAATACCCCTAGAAAGCAAAGGTTAAGATGGGTACAGACCCACAGAAGTCAAATACTTGAACTTGTAGGCAAAGTCATGGCAAAGAGTCCAAACACTTAGAAGGGGGAAATGAACCGCAGGGTGATGGGTTAGGATGACAGAAGAGATCAGCTGTTTAGCATGCTAGGGGTGAATGACTGGAAGCAGGTCTGAGGCCAAGGCCCCCACTAGAGGTTCTGGTGCTAAAACCTATAACAGCAAGTCTGACATTGACTTGCTCATACAAGACACACCCCCGTCAACCAGCATACTTCACATGATTAGATGGCACCCCTAGCAGTAGACATACAGAGAGGACGGATAGAAGGGAAAGCAAAAGCAGGAGAAGGAAGTCATATAGATGTGAGGGCGGGGTGGGGAATAGAGGGAGAGGGTGCAGAAGGACCAAGCAGATGCAACAAACCAGGAGAGATGACAGAAGGACAAGCAAATGTCAGAAGGGGAGAAACTCTGAGAAAGCTAGCTGACATCACAGCTCAGTCTCCTTCCCCTAATCATGCTCTGTAGTTAGCTCTGTTCTTTTCCAACTTGTCTTTCCTTCTGTTCATTTTCCAGTAGAAATTATCTCAGTGATTGGACTGCTTTGCTTTGAATCCCATCTCTATTACTTGCTGTTGCTGTCGGTAAGTGTCAACTTCTCAGAACTATCATTTCCAGAGCAGTAAAATGGAGATATTCCCAATGGTCATTAACTTGTACATCTTTATGGACATGAGGCTGTAAATATTATACAAATTAAAGTAAATAAACATGTACTGCTAGTGCCATCTCCTCCGGGGAGTCTATCTCAAGCAATCTAGCCCTCATAATTTAGCCCATCAGAACATGCTATTTTGCAATGCCTGTCAGCATTTCGTGTATAATTAGCTTTACTCTACCGGCTGTACTAAACCAGTAGGAAATGAGAATAAAACACTAGCATTTTACATGTGTGACTCTACAAGAGTCAAACCGTTCGAGTCACCATTTTCTTGAGAAATGTTTCTTAACCTGGCTAGGTTGTTATGGGAATTAGAAACGGTTATTCCCACCTGCCTACATTCCTGTGGGTATTAGAAGAAGTAGTCTCAAAGCATCCAGTAAATAGCCTAGTGTTTTACCTAGCGGTCAGTAAATAGCATGTAGTATAATACTGGCTATTAGCTCAAACTTGTCCCTTTACATGGCTCATGGGTACTTCTAACAAAGTGTGCTTGAGAAACTCCTATCAATGTTCTGCTGTACTGCTCCCTCGCTACACTTAAAACAGGGGCTTATAAAGGCCCCTTACTCTCTAGAGTTTTTCCAGTAGTAGAAAATAATCCCAGAGGAGACTGAAGAATATAGTGAGGGCTTTGGAGACACTAGAAAAAAAAACAAAAACAAAAGACTGGTAGGAAATCTCAGCAAAGAGAATTGGGGCCAGATCCCATTTAACTCCAGCATAAGAAAGAGAAGAAACACTCTACAGAGCCCAATACCTGGCTTATTATCATTTGTGAACTGTCCTAAACTCAGTCTGTACTTGTATTCAAATTCAGTTGTGTAACCTTGGCCAAGGCGCTGCCTTTTAGGGCCATGTACTTTAGGCAAGTGGTCTACAACATCACCAGAGCTTCGGTTATATATTCTTTATATGTAAAATGGGGATAATGGCCATCTACTCATGAGTTACGGTCTGGTCTAAATGATGCAGTCCCGTGTGTGGAATTGATTAGCATAGTACATAATACAGACATTGTATTAACTTAAAAAAATAAAAACAGGGACCTCTACTAAACACGGAAACTATGTTGGGCTCTCAGTACCTCATAGGTATTAGCTGGTTCAATCCTCACTTCAATGTCATGTATAAGAACTGTTATCACTCTCATATTATTAATGAAGAAAGAAAGTTGATGACAGCTTAAATTATTTGCCAGAAAGACATAGCTAGTAACCAGAGTTAAGGTTAGAGTTGGGATTGAAACTCAGATCTCAGACTAGCAAGGTGGATAAGTAGGTAAAGCATTTGCCATACCTGCCTGCTAACCTAAGTTGAATCCCCAGAGCCTACGTAAAAGTAGAAGGGACGAGCCAAAGATACAAAGTTGTCTGCTTTCTGACCTCCACAAGCAAGCCCTGGTACACAAACATGCACATATGAGTAATAAATTTGGAGAAAAAAGTACCTCAGATCCTCAAGCTTTTTTCTAGAATACTATATGGCCCCTCCTGCCCATAGGGTTCTGTCTCAGAAAGTTTATATACATAAGGCTTGATATAACCGTATCTCAAGAAGTAGTGAGAAAGGAAGGTCTCAAATTCTGGACTTAACACCATTCTCCCTAGTGGAGAAGGAGGAAGATGAGAGATAAGCACTGTAAGACTAAGCTTAAGCACCAATTATGCAGCCCAACCTCACTACAGGAATGACTAGAATCCTTCTCCTTTTTTCTAAAGCTGGGTTAGGCACTATCACTGAACAAATTCTGTAAGTCACTATCCACTACCCTCAAGTGCCTGTATTCAGGAGAAAACCAAGACACTGAAGCAAGATATCAACAGAAGGAAAAACAAAGTTGGAAACTCTAGCTGTACCTACCATGGAAGTTGCTCAGAGAGGAGAGATGGCTTAGGAGAGATTGGCGTATCCAGCTAGTTCACATTCTCACCATCAACCACTCCAGTGTCTTCTCTTAGCTGGGGACTGTCAACAGTCAACTTAAGACCTCCTGGGGTGTGAAGCCAGCAGCCCAAGACTCTAAATGTCAGCCAAGGAGTTCAGGGAGACTGCAAGGTACTGGCCATCAGGCTGCTTGGGTTTTTCTGTGGCCACAGCCTTATGGAATATCACCCTGTGTTAAGGGCTGGATAAGAGCAAAGACATTGCTCCAGGAACCAGCCAGCGCCCCAGTGGCAAAGAGAAGGAGGAAAGGCAGTTCCAGCAGTAACCCTTCCCCCACCCCATTCCTAACTCCTACCTCCTCTGTTCCCTGGCCCATCCCCTCCACAGTTCAGAGACCAATAAGGAAGCTGGGCCCCTGGCTACTGCTCGAACTCAGGAAAGGAGTAAGGAAATGATGTTTGGGAGAGATAAAGCGGGTGTCTAAAAAGAATTTTAAAAATACACGTAAGTGAGAGAGAAAAACACCCCAGACACATACACTTAAAAGAATTCCTGCACTTCCTGGACTGGGTTGACCCCACCCAGCCATCTCCGCAGGTCTTCAGGGCCCCAGGAAAGGAGAACTTAGCGAGACTCAGCAGCCTCCAGGTCCAGGAAAAAAAAATGGCAGTATAGTTCATTTTTGGTAAAGCTGGGGACCACTGACTAAGACAGTTTTCAAGGTAAAGGTTCTTCTGAGACACAAAAGTTTATAAATATTCCAGGCTTTTACTTGTAATATGCAACTGAGCATCTGTTCATTTAAAAAAAAACAACTTAATTTCACACTAAAGACTCCAATTCCAGAAAAGCAGGTTATTAGCAATACCAGAATGGCACTTGGGAGCATCCCTGGATGTTCCATCAATTTACTCTGAACTCTGGTGACCATACTTTCTGTGGGCTTCTATTTCTTCTCTGAACAATGAACCATGAACTCAGTCAGTTGCCAGGAGTGACCCTTACACCTATGGCATAATATATCGTAGTAGTCACAGATCCAAGCCTGATGTTTACAATAATATCCTACAGATCAATGTGCCGGCCAGAACCCAAACCACTATAACACAAATTTGTTATATCTCTAAGCTCTAAGGTATCAGAATTTATTTTTTCTTAGGGATGTCAACTTAGGGTTTTCCCGTCATAATTAACTTAATCGTTACTCCAATTTCCTTTGGCCTCTGGCTTCAATTCCGGTAATTTACGGTCCCCATGAGGACTTATGCAAGCTCCCTCAAGACAAAAAGTATGCGAGGGCCTTTCCTCTCTGGGGAAGTTAGTCCCTTCCTCTTGCATTCCTTGTACCTCACATAAGCTTATCGATTTATAAAGAACTATTGTACGGCTAAGTTTATAATGTGGGTCTGACTTGGAATCTTGACTTCACTTCAAATGGTCTTTCTTGGCCTGGCGGATGACACAGAATTTCAAGTTCCTCGTCTATAAAGTACAATTGGCATGCAGTAGACACTTGATAAATGGTATATGTTATTTGTTATTAATATTAAGCTTAACCCCCCCCCCAAAAAGACAACTGCACAGTCTATTAGTAGCAAGAAAATAGGTTTCTGCAATCCAATCAGGGATAGATGAGAAAGGTCCAGTTAAGAGAAGTCTCAAAAGTTAGACCTAGTACTTTCAATCAGTACGTGTCAAACTTCACTGGGTATATGGGTTATGGAGTATCAGACTCTGATTTAGTGGGTTTAGAACAGGGGATCTCCAGAGCGATCCTACTTCCATCTGTGATAACCACATAAGTAGCAATATACTGGCAAATAATCCCTGGTCCAAAAAATTTACAAGAAAAAAGCAGTTTATTCTCACTTTAATACGCAGGCTGGGGTGGATACCTAGTTTTTCTTCATCTTCTAGTTGCCAAACATCCTTCTTTTTTCCAACCCTGGCCCATGCAAGTGCTTATCTCAAGTTTATTGAGCCCAAGGTCTGAGGAAAATAGAGAACAATTATTTTGACAATAGTCAAACCCTGTGGTAAGACAGCTGAGGCTGGAAAAACAATGACTGGGGTAGAAGTGTGTTCTTGGCATTGGCTACGGTAGGCAGGAAGCAAGAATAGGAAGTTCAGATAGTCCCCAGGTGAGGAATTAGCAGGTGGGCACACGGTCAGAGAATCTTTGGTCAAGGGATAAGATTCAAGTAATAGTCTGGCCAGTTTGGAATTTTCTAGAGGTTAGGAAATATGGTGACTGATAAAAGTTGCTTAGCGGAGTAGAATACCAGATAATATGGTATAATTTCCTCTACTTGGAGCAAGGCACTTCCTTTTTGAGAACCAAGAAGACAAGAACCCAGTAGAAGGGTGGTAGTTCCATGAAGGGAGAAATGTAGATCATTCAGAAGTTGTCTCCCAAAAGAGTCCTTTGAAAGCCTGTTGTGACGGGTGAGGGGAGATAGAATAGTTCTGGAAGGAATTAATCTCCAGCTACCCTAGTGAACTGTGGTGCCCATAAAGGTTTACAGCACCCCCTGTCTTTGTTCTTGGTTCAGCAAACCCCTTCAAAGAGAGTGTATAGGAGGTGACCATCCCAAAGGGAACCCTGGCTCTTTCCCACCCAGGGCAAAGAGAAAATGTGACCCTTATTATATTGGGGATTGTGGTCTGGGTTGTATTGCAGTGTGGACATTTTTCCTCTCCTGAAAGTGTTTGGATAAGGAGAAACACAAAGGGGTGTCCTGGATTGGCTCTGCTTACTTTCTGTGGCTCTTTTAGCCACTCCACAAATAGTACATTCCACCTTCTACACGTGAAGAAGCCTAAGCAGTCAGGAAGAGAAGCCACCAGATGGCTGGAGAGGAGGGGCCAGTGCAGTATAGAACAATACATGGCTTATTTATCTGACAGAGAAGGGGAAAGGCTCTGTCATGATGGAGGGACACAGAGCTCCAAAGGCCTTTCACTGCTAGATAGCTGGCTGAGGAACATTGGTAATCCAGGTACCCTTCTTTATCAAAGACCCAATCGAATGGAGGAAAGTCTCTGTCTCTGTTTCTCTCTGTGTCTCTGTCTGTCTGTCTGTCTATGTCTCTGTGATTTAATTTTTAAAATTCCTCTTATTCTTTGAAAATATCATACACATGTATAATACGCTGTAATCATATGTACTTCCCTTCTGCTGAAACCCACTGAGCCCACTTGGTTCTACACATAGTTACATGCAGGTAGGGCTACCTGCCAGAGCATGGAATAGCATTTTAGGGGCTACATCTCTAAAGAAAATTTATTCTCTCAATTGACCATCATTTGCCAATAGACCTTTACCTAAAGGTAGACTTCTGTAACCTCCTCACACATTCTTGCTGGCATTTTCTTTGGTTTGATCTTGCACAGGTCTTGTGCTCCTAGGAACTCGTGTGTGACTGCCCTGTTATGTCTGGACAACATTGTCTAGCCATCCCCATGAAGTTGTTTATTTGGGTTCCCTGAGACTTTCTTTTTTATTCTCTTATACAATACATCTCCACTCTAGTTTCCCCTACAGACTCTCTTTGTAGGACTATCTTCATTGTATTCAATGGATTTGGGTGTGTTGTATTTACATTTTTCATTCAACACTAGGAAAATTTAAACTTCTTTGTTAACTTTTCAGTTATCCATTCATTATCCAAAAGGGTGTTGTTCAATCTCTATGACAATGTGTTTTTTCTGTGGTTTCTATTGTTTCATAGCTAGACTTATTCCACTGGGGTCAAATTAGATACAAGGAATTGTTTCATTTGTGCTGTATCTGTTGTGAGATGCTCTGTGTCAAAATATGTGGTCGATTTTAGCCATGGTTTAAGAGACCCACTAAGATAACATTATATTTGACCTTTTGCTTCTAGTATTCCACTCTCATAGTAGAATCTTAAAATCATGGGGTACTTCTTTGTCTAAAATATTTGGAAGAAAGTAGTTACACAAGTGGACTGGAGAGTTTTTACCAGTTTGGGTAGGGGACTAAGACAATGCTGGGAAGCCAACAGAAGTAGAATTCCTTGAGCATCAGATGACAGCACTGGCTTTGCATAATCCCATAGGCAAGAGACAGTCTTTCAAAATTCCAAAGCATGAAAGAAATACAGCAAAGCAATATTCAGAAATGTTGCTCTCACATCTATTCACAAGAAAATTGATGTAGAGAGATGCTGCAAGCATGGGTAGGCTAGTGTAACAAACAAACATGATGAATGGCCAAAGTAGAACAGTAACAAGTAGTGATGAAGCAGAAAGAAGATATAGGAGATTAGCAGGATTGAATGACTGATTAGCTAGAGAGAAGGGGAAAGAGATGGCTATGAAGCATCTGTAGAATGACGACAGCACTAATCTAGAAAATCTTATAGTCCTGTATGTCTAACAACAACACAGTAGAGTATGGACAGGGTATGAAAATGTGGCCACTATCCACAGAGGTCAGACTACAGTAGTGGATATGACTGTCAATGATGATATTGGCAGAATTAGCCCCCAGCTAGAATAGTTATCATTAATAAAACAAAATATAAATGCTGATGTAGATGCATGTGTGTGTGTGTGTGTGTGTGTGTGTGTATACCCTTATATACTGCTAGTGAGACTATCAGTTGGGCCAGCTATTATGTAAATCAGTATGGAGGTTCCACAATAAAGAAAAATAGACTATCGTATTACCCAATGATATCATTTCTGAGTCTATAGCTAAAGGACCTTAAGAAAAATATCACAGAGAACTGGCACAGATATACTTGGAACTATTAAACTATTTCAGACATCTGGATTTTGTTCGTAGAGTATAAGCCTATCAAATTGCCTTTCCTAATACTTTTTTTTCTTCTTGGTAGTAGATTACTTCACTTTGATAATTATATATATGACAGGTTTATTTTATTTGTGGGGGGTGGGGGTAGGAATTGAACCTAGGGCCTCATACATACAAAGCATGGGCCCCATTCCTCATCTCCCACCCTCTGATAAGATTTTACTCACAGCACTAAGACTGAGAACTGATAGTTACTGCAAGGTCAGACCATGACTTTAAGGAATAAATAGACCATTTTAGGGGAGGCATAGAAGCAGAAAAAGGGAATCCATTGAGGTCAGTATCAGGGCCATGCTCTATGGGTTAAAGAACAGATCATAAAGTCTGCATCAAGTACCATGTGTGAAGCTGTCCAGAAGCTAATACTTGTTTTGTTGCCTACAGGGACTTTCAGAAACGCAGTCCCATTAAACCCCTACAATGACCTACTTGAGAAAAGGAGAAAGTTAGGCTTTAGAGACTTATTCATGCAAGACTTGAATATAAGTCTTTTATACAAGTTTCTGTATTTCTCCCATAAACTTATTTTCAGATGTTTTCCTAAAACACCAGCATTAGCATGTCCTGGAAATGCATCAGAAATAAAATTCAGACGCCCTGATTCAGAACTTCTGAATCAGAAACCAGGAGGAGGGCACTAACCTGTGTTTCTACAAGATCTCAATGTAATTCGGTTACATGTTCAGGCTTGAGAGTTGTTACTTGACCATACATTTTGGAGCAGATATTCAGACTGCCTTTCAAACTACTAGTGATGGCCACTGGCTCCTTCTGCTTAGACAGATGTGGAGTCTTGCCCTCTAAGGTAGGCTGAGAGTCTCCCTTCTGCCAGCAGTGCTAAACACATAATAGACAACAGCTGTTTGAAAAGTACCTGGCCTCTAGGGGTAGGAATGGACTTCTCTTTGATGAAGAAGGTTTCAGAACTACAAAAACAACTTCTGGGTCACAACTGTTTTTGTCAGAG
The DNA here is from genome assembly GCF_900095145.1 of Mus pahari. NCBI lineage: Eukaryota > Metazoa > Chordata > Mammalia > Rodentia > Muridae > Mus > Mus pahari. The sequence continues at coordinate 720,605 of NC_034613.1, read as the reverse complement.
GGACATATGGGCTGATGAGCAATTTCCATATACAAACCTTCCCTGGGAGGCCTCACCTGGTTGAATAATATTCTGTGTAAACCCCTGGGAATTTTTGAAGTCTCAAGTATTTCCAAACTTATGGTTCATTAAGTTTTCCATTTCTGTGTTTTTTTTCAGCTTGATAAAATTCACTTGACAAAGACACACTTATAGTATTACAATTTTATAGTATTCATGATGATTTCCATATGCAAACATTTAGTGATGTTTAAATTATGATAATAAATAATACAGGTTGATTTTTTTTGTTTGTGTGCATGTGCATGTGTGTGGGGAGCCATCCTCACAATCGCCATGGCAAGATGGCGCTGGCATCCGGTGTTCTAACTGGTAAACAAGCGGTCTGCGCATGTGCCAGGTAAATTTCCATCCCTTGCGCCCTGCCTGTCCCGTGGCGTCATCTGGGCCGATAGTGAGCAGCCAACCGGGGAGCTACACGTCCTAGGCGGAGAACATTTCCTATATAAGGGAGAGGGTTTTTCACCTCGGGGTCTCCGCTTTCGAGTAGCTTATGCATTGCCTCTCGAGATGCATTAAAGCTTTACTGCAGAAGAATCCTAACGATGTGTCGCATCGTTCTTGCTGGCGAGACGGTAGCGCGTCGCATATGTGCGAGCATATGTGTGTGTCATGAGAACATTGAAGATCTAACCTAGGCCTTGGTGGTGGCATATACTCTGGCAGGTAATTCTTAAGCTTCAGACTAACCAGAAACACATAGTGAGATCCTGTCTGCTTTCTTCTAGGATTCCCAACTGACAACAAAAATCCAGAGGATGACACAGATATACTGCTAATATTTTGTATTTGAGAAAATTATTTAAAATTATTTTCATATCATAATGACACCAGTTCACTCTTCCGGCTATACCATGTACAGCCCTTGCTCTTTTTCAAATACTACAGAATCTTTAAGGAGCACTAATGGTACCACATGAAACAGAAATTGAACACTATCAAAGTTATTCTATGAAGCCAGCAATATCATGCAATATAAGAACATAATAACAAGAAAACTATAGACCACATTCCCTTATGAACAGAGACACAAAATTTCTCAGTAAAACACTTGGAATTGACATTTTAAAAATATATCATTGCTCAGGTTTGTTGTATTCTAGGGCCATATGGATAACACACATAAATAAATGTAATAGCAAATAAATGAGGAAAGGAATGAGAGGATTATCTCAAAAGACACAAAAGCTCCCTAACAATGTCTCTAACATTGAAATAAATAAATAATAAAAGATCTTTAATAACATTCACCCATGTCCCAAAGAAGCTAGAAACAGAAGGACATATCTCAACACATTAAGGCTAGATATGACAAACATATAGAACACATTATTCTAAGTGAGGAAGAGGAAGGCAAGAATTGTTTTCTCAAAACTAAGGAGATTGGGGGAGCCAATGTTCTCCACTCTTAATCAGTAATTGATGCTTGAAATCTTAGTTACAGCAAAACAGGCAAGAGAAAGAAATTGATGAACTATAAATAAGGAAGAAGTCAAATTATACCTGTTTGCAGATAAAATTGTACTATATTTAGAAGACCTTAACAACTCTGTAAAATGGTCTGGTAAGATCTGATAATTTTAGGAAAGTATCAGAATGAAAGTCATCATACAAAAGTAGTAGATTTTCTACATGTCAACAAGCATTTTGAGAAAGAAATCAAAGGGAAACAAATTCCATTTATAACAGCCTTAGAAAGAGATGAGGAATAATGTGAAAATAGCTATACTACCCAAACTTATCTAGAGTTTAATGTAATTCCTTCTGGAATGCTAATGGCATTCTTTATACAACTAGAAAAACACATCCTAAAATCTATATGGAGGCATAAATATGATCTGAACTGCAAAGCTGGCCAGAGCAGAAAGGGAACCATGAAGAAATTACAATACCTGGTTCAAGCTGTACTATAGAGACCTAGTAATACAAACAGCCAATGTACTGCAAAGAAATAGATGCACAGACTAATGTAATAAAGCAGAAGTTGCAGAAATAAACCCACGCAGCTACATCCATTTGAGATATGACAGAGGTGCCAAAAGTAAACACTTAGGAAAAGAGAGCCTCATCATGAAAAAGGGTACAGGAAAAACTGGTTAAAAATGAGAATAAAAACAAATGTGGGAAATGGATATAAAACTTGAGACCACTATGATAATAATCCACATTCAGACAGACAAATATAGCATTTTCAAATGTGGAATCTATACTAACACACACACACACACACACACACACACACACACACACACACATTAAAGTGGAGGGAGCCTATTTGGGGGACGGAAAGGACTAATAGAAAAGGAAATCAAACAATTGTAATAAAAAATTGGAAAGGAAAAGAAAGACATATATCATATAGTTTCATATGCAGAGCCTAGATTTAATGATATATCTATACTCTGTATACAACAGAAAACATAAATATATACGGTGAAGTGAATGTGAGCAAAGTCAATTATATATATATATATATATATATATATATATGCATAAAATATGACAATGAAACCAATTACTTTGTATATAAAGTTTTAAAACTTAATCTTAAAAAAATAAGAAAAGATTTTAGCAGAGTACTCAGGAAATGGGCCTAAGGAAGCAGCAGCAAGGAGAGGCACAAGACAGTGTCTCCCAGCTGACTTGAACACTAAGTCCAAATAATGTAGTTTATATGACCAAAGGGAGGGGTTGTGGTAAAGATTTGTATTAAGCATAGTACAGTTTTTCATGAATATGAAGCATCATACCTATAACAAACACAGGCCTGCGCTTCAAGAAGGATTGTATGTGCACCAACCATAGCACAGTCCTTTATGCAAATAGACTGTGTGTGTCCAATAATTTCAGCCCTTCGATGTGAATAAAAGTTTATTAGTGCACCAATTATGGCCCAAACCTTCATGCAAATGAAAGGTTGTTCTTTCCCTGATCATGGCATAGTCCTTTGTGAAAATAAAACAGAGTTTTTATAGCAGTCATGTCACGGTTCACCAAGAAAATAAACAATTGTTTTTACACTAGACCTAAGCATTTTGATGGATCACCAGGAAGAGTCTCCACTGTAACCTTGATGAAACTAGCTGCAGAGTCATCTTTAATTCACAGAAGTTGTATACCCAAAATCCTACAAGAGAAGAAACAACAAAGAAAGCATAATATGGAGAAAGAAAGAAACACAAATATATGTATCAGCAATGCGTGTGTGTATGATACATATACATGTACATATGTACATATGTACACACACACACACACACACACACACACACACACATACATGATGAGAGTGGAAAGGTGGAGAGGATAGGGACCAGTAGGACAAGAGATGATAATAGGGACATAAATATGAGCAAAGTAAAATGATATACATATGTGAAAAACTATCATAAGTCATTTTGTACATTATTTTAAAAATCAACTTTCCTTTTCACATTATTTTATTAACATATTAATTATATACAACCATAGGGTTTATTTTAATGAATCTTTACAATTCTTATAATTTCCTTGAAGATCTTTGTTCATCACCTGTGCATCATCCCTAGGTAGGGACGGACCCCTATCCCTAACATGACTTCACTCATACTGCCAGAGATATTCAAGTTCTGAGCACCCGTACCAGGCAGGAACAACCACTTCTGCTATGACTCCCGGCTCTGCCACCCATGGACCACCTGTGAAGCATGGGATTCTTCTGTAGACTTCCGTAGGCTCTTCAGCAAATACCGTAAGAGTCTACAGAAGGTGTATTATAACAGCAAGCAAAAGACCTGCAGAATTCCACCCTAGACAAAATCCCAGAAGAGGAAGTAGGCATAAAGCCCCATACCTAACCAAGAACCTACTTGCAATTGATAACTGCTCAGTTATTAAGAGTTCTTGCAGAAAACCAGGTTTCTTTCCCCAGCACCCAACATCGGATGGTTTGCAACTACTTATAACTCCAGCTCCAGAGGATCTAGTATCCTCTTCTGGACTATGTAGGTACCCATCCTCTTCCCATATACAAATAAAAAGTGTGTGTGAGAGAGATCTAATTTTGTACTTAATCTTCAAATTAATATTTTGTTGTTATTTGGAGGTAGGGCTATTTAGAGGAAGTTAGGATTAGATACAGCCATGGAGGATCCTAATGATTTCATCAGTCTATTCGTAAAAACTGTGTTCTAAACTACCTGTTTTTTTTTTTTCCACAATGATCAGTACCCTACAGAGCATTACCAAGACTACTACAGCAAGACCCGAGGCAGCCTTGCTTCAGGTGACAAGACACCCCAGTTTTGAAAACTATAAAAATAAATTTATTTTATCAATATTCTCATATTTCTTATAGCAGACGAAAGAGACTAAAATAGTCCACCTGACCATAGATGTGATGGGTAAAGAAAAGGAGAGCCAGAAGGAGTATCAGGCTTCTTAGTATCCAGCCTGTCACCAACATCAGCAAAGAAACTGTGCTTTTATATCAGCTAGTTTGTAAAATATCCTGACTTTTAAAAGCAATACTTGTAGAAGGCAAATCATCCAAAGTTTAAGAAGATACATATAATAAACAAGAGTCCCCCATATTCCTTTAAAAATGTATTTACCCAAGCAGCAATATGATACAAGATTTAAAACATAATTTAAGGTGGGTATAGTGCACACACCCTAGTCTCTAGTCCCAGCAACTTGGAAAGCTAAGGAGGGAGGATTGTTAATTCATGGGCCAGACTTGATAACCTCTTTGCTCCTAAAAAGAAACATAAGCTCCTCTCCCCTAACAATGGGCAAACAAAGAGACACCTTGGTGGTGGTGGTGTTCTTATAGCAGTCAGGGGCACAGCAGGTGGCAGTCCTTTGTTCATCTTAGCTTGATACCTGGTTTGAGGTCAATGGTGCTTTATACCTAGGACACATATAAATCAAATCAAATCAAATCAAATCAAATCAAATCAAATCAAATCAAATCAAATCAAATCCAGGTAGGACAGCACAGGATGAGGAAGAGACCTGGAGACCGCCATGCTATCCACACACCTGCCCTCCAGCACATGGCACAGGCAGGCCATAGACACCTGCTTGCTGCCATGTCACACAGCAATGGATAGAGGATGTCACCCTGGAGCCCACCTGCCATGTGGCCAGCCTGCAGCAGGAGTCACCACAAAGTGCAAGGATGTGGTAGTCAGATGGGAGAGAAAGAAAAGTGGAGCAGCCTGAGCAGTATGAAGAGAGATGGAAGTGGAGACTCCAGGGTGGAGAGGAGTAGCCTGCTGTGAGTAGCCAGCCCAGCCACCTGGGCACAGGGTGAGGTCCCATCCTGAGCTGCCACTGTGGATCATGTCTGGGTCCTTGGCTATGTAGCAGCAGGGGTTGGTATCAAATGTCAGTGGCTCACACTACCACTAGAGAACATAGAGACAACCCTGGTTGGGGTAGCTGACAGGATCCACATGGATGTCTAGGGCCTGTATAGAACATGCCCTACCCCTCCCTGGCTGTGGCGCTCTGGAGAGCTGGCCCCATCTCTCACTAGCAGCAGCACTCCAGGCAGCTTGCCCTGGTGACAGGGGTGTTGGTGAGGGTGGGAAAGCTGGTCCTGACACTCCTCTGCCATGGGGTGGCATGGGCACAGAGGTGGTGCCCAGGCCACTGCCACCTCCAGCAGTTGGGAAAGCTGCCCACCTCAACAACTGCAGTAGGGCGAGCAGGTCCTGTAAGTCACCTGAAGAGCACAGTAGAACTGGCCCTGGTGGCAGTGGTATAGGTAAGCGGGCCTAAGGGTACACAAGCAAGGTAGAGTTGGCCCTTCCAATCGTCTGCCATGAGCTGTCATGGGTGCAGGGGTGATGCCCTCCACCCCTCACTCCTCACCAAGTGCAGCACTTAGGAGAGCTGGCCCTCAGATCATGAAAGCAGGTAAGCTTGCCCTGCCCCGGGGTTGGCAGCAGCACTCGGAAGCAGACCATGCCCCTGAACAGGGCAACACAGAAGAGCTAGCATAGGTGAGCCAGCCCCCCGACACTGAGAGTACAGGAGAGATGACTCAACCACTTGTTTGCTTGTGAGGTATGCAGGTATGGGAGGTGATGCCTTCCCCCTCCCTTTCCCCATCTGTAGTAGTTGGGAGAGCTTGCGCCCTCACTGATTGTAGCACTCAGGAAAAGTGGTCCCTGCACCTCACCTAGGCAGTGCAATGAAGCTGGTCTTAATGGCAAAGGCACAGATGAGCCTGCCTCTAGGGTTCGACATCAGGAAAGCTGCCCAGATCCTCTCAAACAGCACTTGGGAGAGGAGATTCACAGTGGAGCTGGCTCTGGAGGTGTAGGTACAGGTGAGGTGGCCCCAAGGGCATGAAAGCAGGTGCCATTGGGTGGCCTAGATGCAGTAGTGCTGGGGAGCTCACCCCCTGGTGGTGCAGATAAGAGCGAGCCTGTAAGCTCACCTGCTCAGCTATCACCCAGGCCCACCCCAAAATATGCATCATCTGCAAATGGTTGGGACATGTGAAAGAGACAATCCTGCCTACCCAAAGCTGTAGGATCTCCATGACACAAAACAGAAACAGGATATATGGGAGGAGTCCTAGTGAAGATCCAATATTGACCATGTCACAGAAGCTAGATATCTCAAACTAGACCAATGACTCATTGCAATGAACAGTTGCAAGTGCAGATGTGTGGACAGAGGGATACATGGCGGGACACATGGTGACATAGTATAGCTTCAAACGATGAGATACTTTCTATGCTTTCTTTCATTGTTTATGTGTGTTTTACTTTGTGGAGGAGGTTACAAAGGCAAAGGGCAGATATAAAGGGACTGGGAGATGAGCAGGATGGGTGTGCATGATGTGAAACTCACAAAGAATAAATAAAAAGTTTAAAAAAGTAAGCTCTAGAACCAAAGTGTCCAGAATTGAATTCAACATGGTTAAGTATGTGACCTTGGCTCTGCTGTTTAACAGCACCCCTTCTCTTACATTATTATTATTTCTAAAATGAAAGTAATAATTGAACAGAGAAAGTATATTTTAATACTGATTGAATTCTTGCTGTTTGTAAGTGTGTGTGTGTGTGTGACATGATTTCATATGTTAAAATACTTTTACAAAAATTTTAATAACTGTGCAGTATTTCATTGAAATTTCCATATAATACAAATAATGAATATTGAGGTCATTTCTAAGTTTCTGCTTATAGAAACTATACTGCAAAGAATATCCTTGTATTTCTTCAAACATATATCTGATTACATCTTTGAGACAAAGTTCTGCACATGGAGCTCTGGAACTTAAGTTATGTGACTGAGGTAATAAAAGCCCATTAAAACCCAAAGAGGTCATGCAATTTGCACTTCTACCAACAGTTTGTTAGATCTATGTTGCCCTTTAAATCCTCAGGGCACCGCCAAGCCATCTCTTTAAAATGCAGATTCTGGTTGAGTAGGTCTGAAGTGAAGTGGCTTTTCTAACAAGCTCTCATTTGACACAGATGTTGCTGGTCTAAGGCCCACACTTGGAATAGTACGGTATTAGAGTGGATGTTTCTTGGCATTCTTGCCAAAAGTATATATTAAATGTTCAGATTTTTGCCATGATCCATGAAAATTCTATCTTGTTCCTTAAATTAATCTAGATTTATTTAATTGTAATGAGTTCCAGGCAAGCCTACACCGCATTGTGAAATCTTATCTCAAAATAAAATTATGAGTGTGGTGAAATACTGTTCATTTATATTTATATGCCAAATTTCTTTTGATTTGAACTACCTCCTCTGAAGCTTTTTGCTCTGTAAAATGTTTTTTTTTCTTAGTTTTAACTTAGTTTACTTTCAAGAGTTCTTCAAGAAAACCAGCCTCTTTCCATATATACAGTGGAACAAAATATAAAATGTTTTCATGCATTAATCTCATACACACACACACATGCATGCACACACACACACACACACACACACACCACCTATACATTCTTGTGGTGCTGTAAATTTTAATATCACATAGTCCAATATAAACTATTCTCCTTTATGACTCCTAAGTTTTGTGATTTGCTTTAAAATATCTTTAATATTATAAAAATGAACACATGGGGGCTGGAGAGATGGCTCAGGGGTTAAGAGCACTGACTGCTCTTCCAGAGGTCCTGAGTTCAAGTCCCAGCAACCACATGGTGGCTCATAACCATCTGTAATGGGATCCGATGCCCTCTTCTGGTGTATCTGAGGAGAATGATGGTACACTTACATACATTAAATGAATTAATGAATGAATGAATGAATGAGTGAATGAATGAATGAATGAATAAATAAATAAATAAATAAATGGTAAAAAAAATTTAAATGAACTCATATACTAAAAATCATACTTGTCCTTTAGTATTTGTAAAAGATTGGTTCCAGGATACCAAAGTCCACAGGTATTCAAGACTTATATAAAATGGTGTCATATTTCTATGTAACTTATACACATCTTACCAGATACTTTTAATCACCTCTGGATTATATATGGTAGCTAATGTAGTATGAATAACATGTAAATAGTTGTTTGACAATATTGTTCAGGGAATCATAACTAAGAAAAAAAGCCCATTCATTGTAAATGTAACTTGGTTCAGAATGTTTTTGATCTGTGATTGGTTGAACCTATAAATGTGGAACCTGTAGACACAGAAAGATGATTGTGTTAAATGGTGTTTCTAGATCAATTTCCAGGCTAAATTATGGCCTATTAATCAGTTTCTTTACACATTAGTACCAATGTATCTTATAACTAGTCCTTCCCTCCATTATTATTTTTTTTCATTCTTGAATGTTCCTGACAAATCTTTATACACACACACACACACACACACACTTACTTTAGAATCATGTAGGACATGCTTGACTATGATGTGCCTTGGAGACTACATGTGGTTGAAAATGACTGGGAGTCACGAGACATATAACTTCATATATTAATATTGGATCTATGATGAAACTCTAACAGGTTTTAAGGTTCTGTTCTCAGATCAGAAACATCAACATTGCCTTAGAACTTACTGTGCTTCTATGAATAAAAAATTCTGGAGAGAACACAGTGGCAAAATGTATTTCATAATCCTCTGGTGGGATCAAATGTGCACTTCAGGGTTATTGCTTTAGGGTACAACAGTGGATTAGAGACAAATTAAAGGGGGGAAAGGTTCAAGGTAAATAGAAAGGAAACAGGAGAAAGAATTCTTATAATTAAATGGAAGACATTTCTAGAAAGAAGTGTTCAAAAGTATGACTGTTGAAATGAAGAAACTAATACTTATGAATAAAGTACTGTTTCTAAATGGTGCATGCACAGTGTCATTTATTATACAATCCTGTAAGGTATATCAAATCACTCTCATTGTATATATAAAGAAATTGTGCTTCAATAACTTACTGAAAGTCATCCAATTGATAGATAACTTGATCACAGTTCTAATATACATAAGTGGTAAAGTTCCTTCCCCTACTTTACTATACTGATGAAAAACTATTCATTGGAAAACAAAGAAAGATAAGCCTTGATGTTTTAAATCTATCTGGTAGACACTCATTCATCTTGGAACTAACAATACACACAAGAGGATTGTGGTGTTATGTGAGTGACCAGGGATAATGAGAAAATGGGACGTGAGAAAATAGAGACAATGGATCTAAGAATATTTTTTTGAGAGTTAAAGAGGTTTCATTGTGAAGGAAAAGACAGTCGAAGAATGTGAAATTTTAAGGGAAGATTGTATTTTAAGGATAAAAGGAGCATCTGTACATATTTAAATGGGATTCAGATTAATTTAGCTTGTTAATAGCAATCTATGGGTGGAGGACAATCTTTAGTTCTAGTCTCTCACCAAAACACTATGTTATAATGTTTCTATTTATTTTTTTCTCACAGTTTCCAATTGTATCTTTCCATCCATCTATTTGTCTCCCTGCCTCCCTGCCTGCCTGCCTGCCTACACACACACACACACACACACACACACACACACACACACACACACACACAAACTCTGAGTGTTCTTTTTCTTTAGCACTTACACTGCATTGATCACCAGGTGGTACCTGTAAAGCATCTCCACTTATTAATTCACCCTCCACACTGCAATTGTCACTATTCCTTTCTCTGCATAAGCAACCACAATCCATGAGCAGCCTACATCTAATCAAGTTCCTTGCACTATTCTGAAAGTGCCGATTTGATTCTCACTCCCCTAGTTTCACATGTGCTTGACCTCCTTAATAGTCCTCAAACCTAGATTACTCTTCATTCTATCTTTCCATTTTATAAAAACCCTTTAAGCCAACATCCTTGTCTTTTCCTGCAGAATAGTGCTATTTTCTTCCTTTCATTTTTGAAACTACTCAATACAGGTATCATTCATCTTAATCATCATCAACTTCTTTGTTCAGCTATATTATTTATTTTGTATTGCTTGTTCTTTGACATTTCTTTCTTTCTTGACACACATACACATGACATGGATGGTGTCTGAGAAGGTCAGAATTAGATTCCTTGGGACTGAAGTTAAAGATTGCTATGGGCCACCCAATTTAAAAGCTGGGAACTGAACTCTGGAAGCTCAGTCAGTGCACTTAGGAACTATGTCATCTTTTAAGCACCTGTTATTAGATAATCTGACACATTTCTATAATTCATTCTATTATTCTCTCCCACTAGCCTCTCTTATTTCTGTCCTACACACACACACACACACACACACACACACACACACACACACTTGTCATAAGTCTTCCTATTATCATTTTTCATGGATGTCAAACAACTTATGGATGTCAAACAACTCATTTTGGAACACAAGATTCAAGATTCATAATTATGAGCATTAATATGGTACCCTACAGCATCTCATCTCCCGTTGTTTGTTTCCTATTCTCTTTTAACTCTTTTAACTAGAACATAGGGTGAAGACATAATGTTCCCACCGGTTCCCCACCACACTGTTTAAAATACATGCCAAGTACTCAAAAGATGGAAATCATGTGATGAGAGATCTTTTGGGAATTAGTTTTTGGAAAACACCCACTTTGTTCTTAATCATGGATGCAATATGGTATATATTCATGGTATGTACACTCAGTATCAGGTGCAGCACTTTTTCATGACGAGACAATTTATTGCTTTCAGGTGACAAACATTGCTTTTAACTGCCATAAAGGTAAAACTATGTGATGTTTAAAGATTGCCACAGTAATTCTATGATTTCTACTCACTGCCTATAAGACTGCATTTTAAAATCCAAACTCAATGCTCTAGTCCAAAAATCAGATTGCTTCATTCATTTTTACTTTTAAAAACAGATTTCAATTGTTATTAACTTATGTACATTACTCATATACTTGAAGTAAAAACTCAATTAAGAAAATAGGTAAACAATATCTTAAGTTTAGTGTATAATTACAGTTACTATGAACAAGAAGGAAATGTATCTCTATGTTCTTGAAATAAACAACTGGAGATGAGATGCTGTAAGGTACTATATTATCACTCATAATTATGAATATTGAATCTTGTGTTTCAAAATAAATTGTCTGACATCCATGGAAAATGATAATAGGAAGAATTATGACAAAAGGACGTAAGGTTAATCAGCATGTAATTGACACTCAAATATGCACAATTTAGATGTTTTCCTTTATTGGTATTTATGATTTATTATTTAGAAACTCTTACAAACCAATCTATTGGAATACAACTCCCTATTAAATGTACCTGAAAAAGAAAATACTGTATGAATTAATTTTTATGATACATATTAGATATATCACTTTAGGGAGATTTTGTTTCACCAATGTAATAACCCACAAATGATGAGATGTCAATTTTTTTTCCAGTGATACTTAGTCTAAAATATACATATGTACACAAACACATTTTTTGGAGGCAGTCTAAATCTATTGGGAGAAAAAGACTAGATTAAAAAGCACATTTTCAGCATCTCCTAATGCACACATTATTAAACAGAGCACATCCCAAAGATGCAACTGGAGTGCAGAATATAAGTAACAACATTTTCCTACTGACGGAGCTGGCTTAGCCTCTGGTCAGAAAAAGAAAATGCCTTCACCCAACAGATGCCTCATAATGTAAGCAGCAGCAATCATAGTGGTTCAGTTATGCAGTCCCTTGCCTAGAACCTTAACTCTAACCCCATCCAAAAGCCAATTAGCTCAGTTCAGTCTTCTGTGGAGACTGGAGGGCACTCCTGGTCAAGGCAAAGCTAAAGTCTAAGCAACATGCAAGGAATCAATTATCATCTCAGACTAATTTTCACTTTCACTCTGGGCTCATACAAGGCTACTGCAGAGGATAACTTTCCCACAGTGAGGTAAGTTAGAATGCATGTACTGCCTTTGTAAATTGATACAAGGATTTCTGAAGAACTCAGCTAAATATTCTATTTTAAATTTTTGAAAATATTACTGAAACAGAAGTAGGTTAAGTACCAACTTCCATGTCTCCAGAGAACATACTAGATATGAAGACAGACACATTTGGCCATAAGGGAGTGAACATGTCCCCTCATTCATTCCCTTGGAGCCAATCTTGTCTGTAAAGCAGGAGGGCATCCACCCCTCGACCTCAAAAGACATGTATGGCTATTAAATAACACGATACACTTGAGAGCTACAAGCTACTAGCACTATAACTGATCCATAGCAATTGGGCAATAGAGAGACAGAGCTAACACTTGCAGAGAGCCTATTAAATCTAAAGTGATCTGAGTTATGCCTAAACTTCTTTAATATTACATGGGAAAGTTCCTTGGGAAAAAAACCCTTTCATTCTACATTCAAATTTTTAAGGACAAAATTCTCAATACCTTTAGACCAACTGTTGGTTTTGGACTGGTATAGCATTATTTCAATGAGTTACAGAATTATGGTAGTCTTGGTAACTGGAACTTCAACAGTGTCTATATAGTTAGGAAGAAATGGTACACACACAGGCATTAGATTTGAATCTTATATCTAATAGTTATTAGCTGCATGGCCTTTGACAAGTGATATTCATTCTGGGCCCTGGTTGAGCTTCATTATTTTGTTCTGATTTTTACAAGGTCTCTGATAAAGCAAACTTTTTCCTATCTTTGGATATAATACACAGGTAATACAAAGCTACTTTTTTAGTTCAGCTATGACAGACTAATGGCCAATGTCTGTTTATATGGAACACAAATATTTGTAATGGATGTTTACTGTGACACAAAAGAGGCTTCTTCTTATAACTCTTCCTGCTCTGGAAGATTCATTTTAATAGCTCTTCTGAATCATATATAAAAGATCATTCATTCTCCCCATCACTTCATGAATATGTTCTCCTACTCATCCTTAAACTTTCCTTTATCATCAAACCTTCAACTTCTCCAGAAAAGACAAGGCAACACCGAATTGCACATACACAGAAAATGAAAAGGGTGAAGACAACTTGACACAGGCTAGAGTCACCAGAGAAGAGGGATCCTCAACTGAGAAAGTTCTTCCATAAAAGTGGGCCATAGACAAGCCTTTAGGGCAGTTTCTTAATAGTGATGGATGTGCGAAAGCCCAGCCCATTGTGGGTGGTGCCATCTCTAGGTTGGTGGTCCTGGGCTCTATAAGAAAGCAGGCTAAGCAAGCCAGTAAGTAGCCCTCCACCATGGAGTGGTAGGCAACATTGGGGGAGTGACTGAAAAAGGGAGGGGGAAGGAAGAAGGAAAGGGAAGGAGAAAAAGAAGGGGACGGGAGAAAATGAGAGAGAGAAATTACAAATGAAACTTTCTTAATCTCTTTAAACATGAATTCACCAAAGCTAGTCTATAAATTTGTTTTCAAAGTGTTCTCTCCAACAGTCTAAGGAATTTTAGGAAAGTCTCTTCTAGAAGCACAGAGGGACAATCTCATATAAAGAACCTCTACTATATGTAAATGAACCATTCTTATGACTGAGATAATGAGAAGGGAGGTGGATTTTTCTGTTCTTTCCCTAGAAGGGGGAAAAGCAATTTACCCTATGTAACTTCTCAAAGACCATTCAAAGATATACATTAACTTTATACTTAGGAAAATTGAAAAATATTCTGCATCCTCATCACAAGAAAAAGGGGAAAGAATATATTAAGAATATATTGCTGCATTAGGAGCCAGAGACATAATCATTTTTAGCTGCACAGAGATGCCAGAACAGCCAACTAATGCTTTCCCTTTGATTAGCTGGAAAGCAATCAATGCACTCTTGCTAGATTGGAGATTCCACTCAAAATAGAAACTGGCCTGAAGTCCAAAAAGCTGGTAGCTCAGAGACAAATTCCCCAAAGGGATCTTGACACTTGCTCAAAGATCCAGACTTGGCAAGCTCATCAGGACCTAACTTTAAGGTTTCGACTTAAAGAGGCTGTTAAATTCTAAGGCCACATACTCAGTGTCTTTAGGAGTTATATGCTTCATCCACTTAGTGAAGCAACACACTTGCAATGTGTAAGGTTTGGTTCATGTGGCTATTTTAGTGAAAACACTATTTCTTTGTTTCCTCCTTTTTTTACTTACCCTCCTCTCATAGATTACATCCCTACCAACCAGAGTTTTCCCTCCCTTCTTTTTCTTAGCCCCTCCCTTCAATCTCTACCCCTACTCCTCCTCATTACAGGCCTCCCAGGGATATCAACCAAACGTGGCGTAGTAAGTTGCAATACGACTAGACACCTCCCCTCTTATTAAGGCTGGTGAAGCCACTGAGTAGGGGGAAAGGAGTGTCAACAAGACAAAAAGGCCACCAACAGATTGTGAAAGGATCTTTACCAATCCTAAATCTGATAGAGGACTAATATCCAATATATACAAAGAGTTCAAGAAGCTGGACTCCAGAAACTCAAAAAACCCCATTAAAAAATGGGGTACAGAGCTAAATAAAGAATTCTCAACTGAGGAATATCGAATGGCTGAGAAACACCTGAAAAAACGGTCCTAAAAGCAAGCAAAAGGGTCAGAGATAGCTTCCATTCCAACTGTCCCATGAGAGGCCCCCAAGAAGACAAAGCTATACAACTATAACATATACAAAGAGGACCAAGGTCAGACACCCATGCAGGTTCCCTGATTGGAAGGCATAATTTATTAATGAAAATTATAAACAGTATATAGAAATAATGCATATAATTCTTAAGGGGTGGCACTAAAATATTATCAAGACTCCTGCTCTGGGAAAATGAGATAATTATTGCCTGGATTTTTGGACAAGAAAAATAATCATTAAAACACTCTTATCTGTCTTTCTCTGATACCATTCATTAAGAGAAAATACTGCAAACATATACCTGACAAAAGAATAGTATTTTAAATTTTAAAAGAACTCATTATCAACCTCATTGTAAAAATTCAAATCACAGTGTAAAAACCAAACCAAGAAATCTAATTTGAACGGTCGTAATGTAATGAAGATGGTTTTTATTACACGACGCAGACAGACCACTCAGAAAAGGTTTAGTGCTAGGGCATGGCACAGTGTCAAGTTTCCTGGGTTTTCTTTTTGCTCTGAGGAGAGTCCAGTGGTGGGCACAGACAAAAATCACCCCTAAGACACATCCATTCCCATCCTCTAAAAGAACAGCATCCTAGCACAATGAAGGATGTATAGAAAATATCTACTCTGCTCTGGGTAACTACCACAGGAAATCTGAAGCTCTATCCTCACTCCTGTTAACAAATGCTGAATGAAGAGCCTAGATTTCCACTTTGGCTACTCTTTAACAATGTAATCCAATCCTTACTCCACCCACTACTCAGGCATTGGCAATACAGGCTACATACAGAATCAAGACTTCTGTACACAGTGGTAACAGGCCTTCACTGACCCACAGTATCAATAAACATTTCAGAAAATGGGGTTATCTGCCTCTACATGTCAAGAGCAAAGAGCTTGTCCTTCTTCCTGTTGTGGTGGTTATCAGAGGGCACACCGAAAGCAGCAAGGGACATTTGAGTAGGCATCTAGCAGGAGCAAAGAACGCTTTCTTGGGTATTGTTAACAGAAGTCAAGTTGAGAGCCTGGGCATCTGCCTTCATATGGCATGGGCCCTATCCTCAAGAATGTGGTATCAAAGGGAACTAGATAAAATGGAAAGTTCAAATGTAATCATAATCTCTAATCAAATCCACAAAAGTGTACATTTTAATGGAAAATCATTCACCATTGCTATAGACCAGGAAGATCTAAATTTGAACAGTAACAACTAAAAGATAATAGATAGCAACAGTAAAGGTAAGACATGTTACAAGTGTATAACAAAAGCATCCATCATAAAGATACTTCCCTAAGTAATTACAGGTGTACAGGAAATGAATGACAAGTAAGAATCTCTCAGCTAAGATATGGCACATCTTGACAAAAATATATAAATATAAAGAAACATCAAATGGGAAATTTACAACTTAAAAATAAAATTAAAGTCACTAAATATTCTCAGAAGCAATTTCAGAGGCAACACAAAAGGAATCAATTAAATTTTAAGATAGCATTAGAAATTACCCAGTTTGAAAAGCAGAATGAAAATTGACTACAAGATGAATATATAGCTTCAGGAATCTTTGGGCGTGTCATGAAAGAGCTAACATTCATAGTATCAGTCAACTGGAAGGAGAGAAAGGGAGAGCAGGGCTGAAAAGTGTCCTTGAAAAATAATGCCCCTACACTCAAATGGCTGAAACTTTATGTATTTGACAAAAGATACTTTGGGGTGAAGAAATTCTAAGAATTTATTACTGGAAGACTGATTCTAAAATAATGGTTAAAAGTAGTTACCTAAAGGAAAAGGGGGAAAAAAAGGAAAAATAAAGGAAAAGGAGATGACCACAAAATCCTGGTTATCTGGAAGAATCAACATGACAATAGACCTTAGGCAGCATTGTAAAATAACATCAACAAAGTAAGAAATGGTATATAAGTATTACACATATATCAGCCACTAACAATCTATATGAAAAGAAATACTTAAAATATTAATGATGCCCAGCTATAATGCCTATGAAGCACAATAGTATCAATTCACTAAGTGTGCATGTGTGTGTGTGTGTGTATGTGCACACCTACATATAATTTTAAGAAGTAGAATTGGAAAAATGAGATTGAAGGTTTTTTTAACTTTTAAAAATTATTAAGATAGTTGAAAAAGTTAAATAAGCTACCGAAAAAGTCTACAATTGAAATATGATTGTTAACATCTTTGTAAAAATGGAGAGGTATTTCTACACTTGAAGGCTTTTGGTTGCTAACATAATTCAAGTTCTCCGTTAGTTAATATTCCAGATGAATACTTTATTTTTATAGCTTGCCAGTCTTAGATAACTGCATTAAGAGAAAGAGAACACAAAGGAGAAACAGATCAACCCACAGTTATCCACAGTGCTTATATATTTCTGTGAAGAATGGATAGAGAAAAGATTAAAATCAATAAAGAAACAGTAGGATTTAATCATACCATTTACCAATACAATCTAATTGAGATTTATAAGGAACATTACATAACAAAAGAATGCAGATTGTTTTCAAGTGCTCATGAGACATATACTGCAATAGATTATATCTTGTTTCGTTAGATAAATCAACAATTTTTAAATAATTTAAATCATACATAAGTACATTTTCCTTCCACAATGAAATTCAACTAGAAATTAGCAATAAAAACAACTAGAAATTAAAGAACACATTATGAGAAATATATGAGTCAAAGTAGCAGTTTCCCAAGCAATCACATATTTTATTAACTAAATGAAAATAATAATACAGCAGATTAAAATCTGCAAGGCACAGTTGAAGCAATACTTTCAAGAAATTTATTGTCATGAATTACTCAGTTAGGAAAGAAAGAATAAGGCTAAACTAATTAAACAGGCAAAGGGTGAGAACAACAGAAAGGTTATAAGAGTAAAGTTCAATGAAAGCCAAAAATTACAGTTGCCAAAGGCAGGAGAATTATGAATTTGAGGCCAACCTGGGCTGTGTAGCAAGTCTCAGGCTATCTTGTATATCTAGACTCTGTCTAAAAAGGAAATGAAAATTAGAGAGAAAGATTGTGAATTACCTAAAAAAAATGTTAGCCCCAGTTATATATAGAATCTTTCTGAAAAATGATCAGGAAAGAACTCCTCCCAATTTACTTTATGAACTAAGAATTGCTTACATGTGAAAACTAGACACAGGACAACTAACCTCAGGAGACTTTATGAAGAATGAAGGACACAAAAATCCTTATGAAAATATTACAGAATAGCACTCTTTATTATATAAACAATATTATATGTGATCAGGAATAATGTATTCCTATGATGCAAAAGCAGCTAAATATTTAAAAACTGGTCAGCATCCTATGATGTATCAATAAATTAAAGACAGCATGAAGAATCTATTCTATTAGCAAACTGAAAAAAAATTTGATAAAATTCAGCATCTATTTACAACAACATTCAGCAAACATGGAATTAAGAAGAAATTTAAGGGGGCTCATGGGCTAGGGCAAAATGAGGCTCTAAGGAAGAAGAGTGGAGAGGTTAATATAGTGCATGTAATATGAATATTGGAACAGGATAACAAGGAGTAGACAGGAACGAGGCTGTGGGTGGGGCAGACAAATGAGATGTGAAAGACAGGGAAGACTAAATTCATCCAAGCCAAGTATATACAAAAATGCCATAAAAAAGTGTTACTTCATATGATAACTGCAAGTAATATTATACAGAGTGATCAGGTTGTACTAATGTGTTTAGAAATATATTTGCACATACATGTAGATATATGTATGAAACAATAACAGGAAAGAGAGAAAGGAGGGTTTACAGGAGGGAAAGGAGGGGAAGTTGATGTAATGACATTATAATCTTAAAATAAATGAAAAAATTAAAAAATAAAATATTGGAGTTTCATTACATGTAAAGAGCATGTATATAAAGCCTGCCATTAATATCATACTTAATAAAAGGCTGGCTGACCCAAGATACAATTTTCAAAACACATGAAACTCAAGGAGAAGGAAGACCAAAGTGTGGATACTTCAATCCTTCTTAGAAGGGGGAACAAAATACCCATGGAAGGAGTTACAGAGACAAAGTTCAGAGCAGAGACTGAAGGAAAGGCCATCCAGAGACTGCCCCACCTAGGGATCCATCCCATAAACAACCACCAAACCCAGACACTATTGTGGATGCCAACAAGTGCTTCCTGACAGGAGTCTGATATAGCTGTCTCCGGAGAAGCTCTGCCAGTGTCTGGCTACAGAAGTGGATGCTCATAGCCATCCATTGGATGGAGTGCAGGGTCCCCAATGAAGAAGCTAGAGAAAGTACCCAAGGAGTTGAGGGGGTTTGCAGCCCCCTAGGAGGAACAACAATATGAACTAACCAGTACCTCCAGAGCTCCCTGGGGCTAAACCACCAACCAAAGAGCACATGAGACTCATGGTTCCAGGTGCATATATAGCAGAGGATGGCCTAGTCGGCCATCAATGGGAAGAGAGGTCCTTGGTCCTGTGAAGGTTCTATGCCCCAGTGTAGGGGAATGCCAGGGCCAGGAGGAAGGAGTGAGTAGGTTGGGGAGCAGGGGGAGGGGAAAGGGGATAAGGTATTTTTAGAGGGGAAACTAGGAAAGGGGATAACATTTCAAATGTAAATAAAGAAAATATCTAATTTTAAAAAGTTCAATATATGTTTACAATGTTTACAATAAATAAATAAATAAATAAATGGATGTTTGGCTCTAAGATCAGAAACAAGGGAATGACAGACATTTTACTCATTCCTCTTCAAAACACTGATGCAAATATAAAGATATAATAGGAAAATTTAAAATATGATGAAACACAAACATGACAGGGAATAAAACCATTCTTATTTAGAGGACGTGTTAAAATCTCAAGGGATCCAAAACAAATAAAGGAAACTCAGAGAACTAATAAATACAGCAGATTGAAGTATACAGGCTCAACATTTAAAAAGTAGTCATATTTTGAGCACTAACATTAGACATGTAGAAACAAAGTTAAAACTTGCTGCCAAAAATAATATGCTTAGATATACATCTAACACAAATGTATAGGATTGCATGCTGAAAACTACAAATTACTTATGAAAAAAGTCAACACACATTCAAATATATGGAGAGACACTGTGTTCCTGGATTAGAAATGTCAGTGTAACAGAAAAAAAAAAAATGGCCGGGCGTGGTGGCGCACACCTTTAATCCCAGCACTCGGGAGGCAGAGGCAGGCGGATTTCTGAGTTCTAGGCCAGCCTGGTCTATAAAGTGAGTTCCAGGACAGCCAGGGCTACACAGAGAAACCCTGTCTCGAAAAACTTTTAAAAAAATGGATTTCTCGGTTATAGGTACAGAGACAAAATTTAGAGCTAAGATGAAAGGATGGACTATCCAGAGAGTACCCCATTCGGGAGTCCATCCCATCATCAGCCACCAAACCTAGATACTAATGCTCATGCCAGCAAGATACTGCTGAAGGGACCCTGATATTGCGGCCTCTTGTGAGGCTATGCCAGTGCCTGGTAAACACCGAAATGGATGCTCACAGCCAGCTACTGGATGGAACACANGGTCCCCAATGGAGGAACTAGAGAAAGTACCCAAGTACCTGAAGGGGGCTGCAACCCTGTAGGTGGAACAACAACAGGAACTAACCAGCACCCCCGGGGTTTGTGTTTTTAGCTGCATNTGTAGCAGAAGATGACCTAATCGGCCATCAGTGGGAATAGAGGCTCCTTGGTCTTCCAAACTCNATATGACCTAGCACAAGGCAAGGCCTGGGCCAAGTAGTGGGAGTGGGTGGGTAGGGGAACAGAGGTGGGGGGAGGGGTATGGAAACTTTCGGGATAGCATTTGAAATGTAAATAAAGAAAATAATTAAAAAAATGGATTTCTCTATTGAAATTTCATTTAGTATTGTAGAGTCCATCTATCAGATTTTAAGAATCATACTTAATCAAGGCTGGGTGGTATTGGTGGAGACTTTCTAATCTTTCACAAATGAAAGCAACAGAAACACAAGTAGATCCCTTAGATATACGAAACTTATTTCTGAGAAAGTTGCAAAATCAATTCAATAAGGGCTGGAAAGATGGTTCTTTCTGCTCTTCCAAATGACTCCAGTCTCTAGTAACATTATCAGACAGCTCCCAACTGTCTATATAACTGCAGTTCCAGGGTCTCCCTCTTCAGGCCTCCATAGGCATCCACATGGATATAGTGTGTTGTGTGCATATGTACATATGTGCACTCACAAGCATGCACATACAATAGTACATTTAATATATCACCATAATAATATATAATAATAATATTATTATTATAAAAAAAAGAAATTCAATAGAGGAAAGGTAACCCTTTTGGGAAACAGTGTTGTCACAACTGTACAACTGAACATCAAAAAACAAATCTCAAGACTCATAATAATGTACATGCACCCACATTCAAAATGGATCAAAGATTTTATGTAGGTGTAAAGTATAAACTTTTTATTTTTAGACTTGGAACTGATTTTATGTAGGTGTAAAGCTATAAACTTGTAATCTTTAGACTTGGAACCAAATATCAAGATTCATTAAAGGAATTGATACACTT
Source organism: Mus pahari (assembly GCF_900095145.1). Lineage (NCBI taxonomy): Eukaryota > Metazoa > Chordata > Mammalia > Rodentia > Muridae > Mus > Mus pahari. The sequence goes on along the minus strand of NC_034613.1, from coordinate 698,933 downwards.
GGATTTTAAATGACATAATTCATTATTTTAGTAATATTTACCATTGACTATGATATGTTAGGTGCTGGGATTTCAAAGATGATGAAATTGAATTCCCTGCCTTCAAGGAGCTCATAATTTGGCAGGGCAGAAAGATGCCAAAACTGGTGCCTATGCAATAAGAGCACAAAGGAGAATACTTTTGTATCCTATGGGAATAGTGGCTAGTGATAAATGGAGGACACAGTAGGGATTTTACTAGTCAAAGGATAGGTGGGAGAACATTCTAAGCAGAGAGAATAGCATTGTGCAAAGGCAGAGTCTTGAGAGACACAGCTCTGGGTGCATGTTAAGATGCTGAAAGGGGCTAAAAGAATGAGATTTACCAGGAAACATAGTAGAGGTAGTATTAATAGGATTTTGTCATTGATGTGATAAAGATGAAGTAGCTGAGAGAAGGAAGAAACTGAAATGCTTCATAACATCATACTCCAAGGGAAAAGACCACTGGATGTGATCAAGGCCATGAAAGAAAGAGAGGAGGAAAATATCAGGATATATTGTATATCAAGTTTCTACATAAAACTATGGTAAGAAAACTAGAACTACACAATTGGTATTCAGAAAAGAGTTTGGGGCTAGAGGTGTAAATGCAAGACACATTAGTGTTCAGGTAGTTGAAGCTATACTAGTGAATTATGTTTTACACTCAAATTACAAAAACAAAGAGCATATTCTCTGTCTGTCTATCTGTCCATCTGTCTGTGTCTGTTTGTCTCTCTTTCTGACAAAACATTTGATAAATTGATAGAGAAAAGTCCAAAGTTCATTTCTGACTGCTTGCCAGTTAGTCTTTACAAAAGTTGTTTCTTCAAGGCATCAACATTTAGAGAGAACTCTGGCTTAAAGGAGAAGAGATGAAAAGGCTGTAGTTAATTCATTTCTCTGCCATTGCTGCCAACTGCCTTCTCCTCTGTCTCCGTAAGACTCCCCTGGGGAGGAAATAATTTGCTGAAGTCAGTAAAGAAAATTCCATAGCTTTCCTTAGTGCATTAGCATTGACTATACAAAGTGACTTACAAGTCCCCTAGAAGATCTGGCTAAAATCTTGGCTGCTACAAATGTTGCCATTTCTTGTGGTCTTTAACAGAAAAGGAAGACAAACATTCTCTTACAGGTATCACTAATTGTGTTTCCGGTATGGATTTCAAGAAAAAGATGTGTCAAGAATAAAGTGGCTGGGAGGGAGGCCTCAGGGTTGACAAGGAAAAATGGGTGGATAGAGGAAGCCATGAGAATCAATTCCTGGCATTCTAAAGGGGCATATTTTTTCTAGAGAATATTTTCAGTACTTAAAAGCTGCTCATAAATCACTTCTTCCTGTCTTATGAAACAAACATATAAAGAACAAATTGAGCAGGGTGATACGACCCTGGAATCCTAGCACTCAGATAGGATGAGAGAGAAAGAAGTTTGTGAATTCAAGATGAGCTTAGACTACATAATAGGACAGTGTCCTAAATGGGAGCATCACAAACAACATGAAAAAGTCCAACCAAATACATTTCAAAATAATAATAATCTCAAAACAGGCTTTGTTTGTGTTTATTAAACCATTTGAACATTTTTCTAAGGATCAAAAACATTATCTCTTCAAGTTGAAAAAACTTGATTCATTTACAATGCTTTCATTTGAATGGCTTTTCTATCCATTGATAATTTTCTAGCACTTTCATGATTGCTCATCTTTAGAGTTGTGATAGGACCACTTAGTTCTGATAAAAACTGTTTGACTGTTTTTCAAAACATTCTGTTCTGTGCAAGGGATATGAGACTCTGGGAAAATAAAACATTTCAGAGAAAAAAATGTGTTGGACACTGTTGTTAAAGGAAGTGAGCCAGTCTGGGATGTTAATTAAGTCAACTTATTGTATCTAAATTAAGGTGGTGTCTCTTAACTGGAGCTTTAAGAGCTCGAAAGTGGAAAGGAGAGAAGATGTGTAAAAGAGAAAAGGGTGAAAAAGTCTCCTGTTAAGGAAACAGAGAAAATCTACTTCTTTATCCTTAGCGCTGTCACTTCCTAAATGAAGCTATTCTTTTTTTTTTTTTTTTTTTTCTAGAAATCCTGTCTAGTGGAGCAGGACAAAAATAACGCAAGGAGGAAATTTGAGAGTGAGGCAGTGAAACATGTAAATTTGGACTTTCTCACTGGTTGGCACCAACAGCCAAGGCTAGGGGAAAAGCTAGCTTATCAGTTGTGGCCAACATGGTGTGAAGGATAGTTAATCACTAAGAGAGGCAGCCTCGGGTATTTGGGATGTTGAACACATTCCAAGAATAAAATTATGCTGCCAGGAGAGTTTGTCATTTTATTTTAATTTAGATTTGTGGCAGACTGATAAAAGGCAAGGTGAAAGACTACCATTCCTGGTCCTGTTTATATATATATATATATATATATATATATATATATATATATATATATATATATATGTATGTATACATATATATGCAGGTACCTGGTCCTGTTTATATATATATATGTATACATATATATGCAGGTAACAATGATTAATATGAGAGAGAGAGAGAGAGAGAGAGAGAGAGAGAGAGGAGGGATACTGGGAGGATTCGGGAGAAGGCAAGAAAAGGAGAAAGTAATTATAGTCTCTAAAACTAAAATAAATATTTTTAAATTACCCTAAAAATTTCCTGCAGATATTGGTTAATGTTCTTAATATCAATATCTGTGATTCTTTTTTAAAGAACAAAGCATAATTTTCTCTCATGTGATAAAGCAATCAGAAACTTCTTTGACTTATATGAGAGGATGAGTTGAAAAAAGAGCTAATACAACTTAATATGCTGGGTTCCAAATATATTACCTAAATTCTTTAATTTCATCTTCAGAAGAAATCATTGAAAATGAAATCATAAGGTGACTCATAAAGATAACATGTCTGACCTATCAGTTCATTATTGGTATTCCTAGCTGTTCTCTCCCAAGGTACCATTCATTAATTAACCAACCTTTCATTTACTCATTCAATCATCAAATGCTGTCTGTTATCCAGGCACTGAAGCTACATCCTGGAGATAGATGGTCAATAACTCAAGCTTCTAACTTTATAGTACTTTAGGGGTCCCTGACTGATTTTTCAAGTTTTGGGGACTTCTTCCTTTCAAGCTACTGGATTCTTATTATACATTCTGTTATCTTCCTATCAATGGGAATTCTTTCTATGGATGCCTGTGATCAAGTGTGAGTCATTCAACAGAAGGAAAACAAACAAAATGATCAGCCTGTTTTTTTTTTTTCTCTGACACAATCAGCCAAATTAGTGTAGGAAAAAGCGATTAGGTCACATCCAGTCTACCCCTCTGGGAACAGAGCAAAACCACTCCTTGTATTATACTACATTATTTTCAATGACATTGTCCTGTCTAATTGTTAATAATTAAAATGACTCAGTGGCAGAGTTCCAGTATTTATTTCCAAAGTTTAGCCCATGACACAGAATTATTTTGCTGTCAAGATTCAGTTTATCTGAGAGTTAGCTTAAACAACTGTCTTGAGTTCATCTATCCATGATCTGATCTACCCTGATCTCATTCCTTGCCATTCCTATTTGTGGCCAACTTTATACCATTCAAATACAAATAGATATAAGCCTATTATACACACTTCCCACTCCCATTCACTGTGGCTGTTAAGCTACTCTGAGGGGAAACTATAATACAGTTTTAGGTATCAGTATTCCCTACTCTCTGCAGAGAAACACCAACTAATTCTTGGAGTTCTTAGGTTAGACTTATCAGATGTCTATCTTTTCTAGGGAGAAGATAGGTATTAGAGACCCTAGATTATATTTGAACTATATCTTGTTATCTCCACTGTTTTGTTCTTCTGCAGTAAAGGAATATGTCTTTAGAGATATTTTTCCAAATACATCTATTGGAAGAGGCAAACGGTTTTCTCATAGGACACTTTAAGAGATTCTGTTGATTTTATATGGATATAGTTTTTGTGAATATATTCACTCTCATATTTAACATCTGTTGGAAACCAGCAGAGTCATGTCTTGGGCAAGTGACTATATATGACTTTGGTAGGTCACTCTTCTGCAGGAAATTCAGTCTAGTACATAATATAAGTATATTCCTTTCCGCAGCTTACTTCTGCCACTTTCCACTTGTAGAAGGACTGTTGAGCTACTGTTGTAGCTCAGTGGTACAGTACTCGCCGATCTTGCCCAATGCCTAACAACCCCTATATCACAAAAATTTTCTACATGTGTAATTCCTCACCTTTGATCGCCTCATTTTTTTTTGAGAGGGTGCTAGGAATGGAATTAAGGTTTTGTGAGCATTAGCGAAGTGATATACCACTAAGTTACACACCCAGTCCACTCACATTTTAGCTCCTAATATGTTAACAACAGCTTTTCTGCCAAAACCAACTAATAACCTCTGAATTCTACAACCCAATAGTATATTTTTCAGTACTCATCTAACTTGACTGCAATACTTGATTCAACAATAGAGGTTGATGGATCGCTCCTTCCCACTCCCTTGACTTACATGATACCAGCCTCTTCTACTTTCCTTCTTTTGTGTCTAACTGCCTTTTTTTCTATCACTTTAAACCTGTTTACTCCCACAACTCTTGGCTGATGGAAATCCCTTTTATTTAACTAAAAATTAGAAGCAATATATAAAGAGGTCTCTCGCCACCACCATGTCAGTGATTAACCCTTCCTTACCTTGCTATGAAGAAAATTGTGTTCATGATTACCGATGGTTTTTCTTTTCTACTTCTGTTCTAATATTCCCAAAGACCTTACTGTCATTATTTCTTCCTTTCTAAAGCATCAGTTTATGTGTTTCTATGAAATTAGTTTCATTAGGCGTTAGATACTTTATGATTGTGATTTAAAAGAAAACACTCTTTATAAAATGAGTAATTTTAATAATTTGACAAATAAAAATTTTATATATTTCTTCCAACTGCCTCTTAAGCTAATTCTTTATTTCTTTACCTCCCATTAGTTTAACAAACAATCCATTTAGGCCTCTATCTCCAAATTCCATTGTTCAAGTTGCTAATGACCTCTATGTTGCCAAAATCAATAGTAAATTCTCAGAATTGGTGTCTCACCAGCACTTGACACATCTGAGTACTTTCTCTCTCTCTCTCTCTCTCTCTCTCTCTCTCTCTCTCTCTCTCTCTCTCTCCATATCTTCACTAGAGCTAATGCATAGTGCTATGAAGTTTTTGTAGCACGTCCCTGGCACATCTCAAGTTACACTTTTTGTTACTCTTTTTCATACTGTCTAAGGGATGTGCAATAATGTCTCTTCTTTGCTGTTTATATTTAATACATTAGCAATATCATCTACTCTCAGATCTTTAGTGATTAGAGGTAAGTCCAAAATTTGGATATTCAATTTTGACCCACTTCCTGAGTTGAGCTCTAGATATCTTTTTTACTTAATATTAGTAGACTTGCCAAACTTAATATGCATAGATTCAAACAATTAGGTTGACCTTCCCCACCCCCATCAAACTTATTTCCAACCTCTCCAGTCTTTTCTGCCTTAGCAACTGGTACCATACAGTTATTCAAGCCTAAATTGAAGGACTTTGTAACCTTTACCTTTTCATTCTCTGCCACAACCCTGTCTAAATCACACTTCACCTATCAATAAGTCCTCTGAAACCAATTGTAAATCTAATAATTTTTGCCATCTTTTTTGACAAAATTGAAGTCAATTGACCACCATTACCTGAATCACAGCAATTAATCTCCTGAGAGACTCTGCTGTTCCCTCTCCCTGCTCCCTCTTTTTACAGAGTATCCAGAACAATCTACAGCCTCCACGTACATGTACGTGTGGGGTGTGTGTGTGGGGGGAGTGTGTGTGGTGTGTGTGTGTGTGTGTGTGTGTGCGCGCGCGCGCGCGCGCACACACACACACACACACACAACCCACACACACCTGCAGAGGGACCATCCCTGATCTAGTTAAGGTCTCTTCTATTCCTGTTGTGTCTAGCATCTCTATCTTTTTTGTATTAATCATTTTATTCATTGACATTTCAAATGATATCCTCCTTCCCGGTTACCCCTCCACAAACTCCTCATCCCTTCCTGCCATCCCCCCTCCCTTTTGCCTCTATGAGGGTGCTCCTCTACCCACTCACCATTCCCGCCTCACCACTCTAGCATCCCCCTACCCTGGGGCATCAAGCTTCCACAGAACCAAGGGCCTCCCCTCCCATTGATGTCAGATAAGGCCATCCTCTGCTACATATGTGTCTGGAACCATGGGTCCCTCCATGTGTACACTTTGGTTGGTGTTGGTCTGGTTAGTTGATATCATTCTTCCTATGTGGTTGTAATCCCCTTCGGCTACTTCAGTCCTTCCCCTAACTCTTCCTTTGGGGTCCCTGTCCTCAGTCTGATGGTTGGCTGTATCTGCTTCTGCACTGGTCAGGTGCTGGTACAACCCACAAACCATATAGAACTTAAGAAGAAAGACTAAAATGTAGATGTTTCAATCCTACATGGAAGTGGTAATAAAATAATCACAGGAGGTAGAAGGAGGGAGAGAGGAAGGGGAGGAAAAAGGGGTTGGGCAGGATCAGGTATTGGAAGGGACTAGAGAGGAATACAGAGGGTCAGGAAATTGACTAGAAATATGTAGCAGTAGGGGATGGGGAACTGGGGGTAGCGACTAGAAAGTCCTAGATGCCAGGGAAGCAAGAGGTTCCCAGGACCAAATGGGGATGACTTTAGCCAAAATAAGCCACAAAGGGGAGAGAGAATCTGTAGAGACCACCTCCAATAGATAGGCATGGCCTCCAGTTGAGGGATGGGGCCACCCACCCATCTCAATATTGTTAACCCAGAAATGTTCCTGTTCAAAGGAAACACAGGGACAAAAAATGGAGCAGAAGGAAAGGCCACCCAGAGACCACCCCACCTAGGAACCCATCCCATTTGCAGATACCAAACCCCGACAATATTGCTAATGATAAGTAGCATCTCTATCTTAATAATTTCTGCTCTTACACGTCTTCATTTTCCTTCATAGCACCTATCACTGCTGGTATATATTTTTCCCCCTATGGTAACTGTTTATCTATCTCCATTAGAAGATCAGATTCATGTTAGGAAAGATTAGTTTGTTCAATGCTGTATCCTCAGTTCCCAAAATAGTACTTGGCATAGACAGAATATGAATTCAATAATTATCCTCATATTAATTAATGAAGGGATCTTCTCCCTGTGCTTAGTTAATAAATATATGTCACCAAGCATTAAGTACTAGACTTTTCCCATTTATTTTCTTTTACTTCTGTTTCTGGAAAATTCCATCTTTCTCAGTGCCTTAAATTACCATCTAGCCTAATAACTTCTCAAGTAAATATAGAGTACAAACTTCTTTGCTATATTCTAGAACCATAGTTGCAAGTACCTATTATAATTTCTACTTGGAGTTCTTAAATGGTTCAAATCCTGCATTTTCAAAATTAAATTATTTTCCTTCCTTTTAATATAACAAATATAAGCCAAGTAGTAATGGTGCACACCTTTAATCCCAGCACTTGAAAAGTGTGGAGACAAGAGGATCTCTGTGACTTTGAGACTAGCCTGCTCTACAGAGTGAGTTCTGGGATAGCCATGGCTACACAGAGAAGCCCTGTCTTGGAAAAAACCAAGTGTCAAGTGCACTTCTCACTGCTCAGTAAATTCAAGTTCATACAACTATATTTGAAATTAATGCCTTATAACTCCATCTAGCCTGTTGTGAAATTTTGGACTTATCTTTGATCCATATCTTTCCTTTACTGAATGTACAACCTCAACTTTCAAGTATTTGTATACTTAGAAATCCAACACCCCTGATATTCTAGGCTTCTACTTTTTCATAACAAGGAAGACGCTCATCTTCCTTGCTTGGTACACATATGTTCAGCTTACTTAACAATAGAGTCGATGCTCAGTATGTAATCAATCTGCTAGGCACTGGGATGGCCATGATGAAGATATAAGAATGATCATCATATAAATTTTGCCCAGAACTCACATGGGAAAACAGACAAGCAAGCAGGTTATCACAGTCCTCAATACAGGAAACCAGAGGTGTTGTCTATGTGAGAAAACACAATATATTTCAAGGCTGCACTGGCTAAGGAAAGCTTAAAATTGATTTGGAATGGTTGAGTAAGAATAAGCAAAGCAAAAGAGACAAGAGTCATGATTTTGAATAGAGGGAGCAGATGTGGAAAAGGCAAAGGCATATGAGAAATGATGTTAGATTGGAGACGTGTAAGCAGTTGAAAGTGGCTGTAACTTAGAGTGCAAGCTTTTGCACAGATGGCGGAGATACAGAAAATTAAGAGGCCTGCTCAACCATGTTAAGGAGTTTGGGTTTTATCCTGAACACAGTGGGCAGCCTTAGGTGGTTTTAACAAGCAATGAGTTCATCACTAGATTTGCATTTCAAAAGATGACTCTGGTTGTGACAGGAGATTAAATTTAGGAGGTAAAGAGAATGACAAAACTGAAGATAGGTAATATGCGAAGGTGCTGTTTCACTACACAAATGAGAAAAGCGGAAATGGAAGATGTTTTCAGTAGATAAAAATGACCAAGACTTGACCAATTAAGCATAGAAATCAGAGTGGAGAAAACTGGATTTAGTGCAAACTATGTTTATAGGGGTACACAAAGAGGCAGTTTTTTAATATATTTAAAGGTGAATACATATTCTCAAAATTGTAGGAACCCATGCAGGTTTGTAACACTAGAGAAAAAAGAAACGGGGCGAAAAAGGATGACAAGCTGACAATACCACAACAAGGGAGAATAGAAATTAGAGAGGTATTTTCCAAGAAGAGGACAATAAGAGCCCCTGCACAGGTAAAAGAATGTGCAAAGGGAAAGTTGCACTCTTTTGGGTTTCAGGAAGATAAGATGGAAAAAAACATCATGTAGATCCAGCTCTAGAGGGTCATAAATGCTAGGACGGAATACTTGTATTTATTTCTGGAGACAATTGGGGCATATTTGAGAAAGGGAATTACATGACCCAGGCTGGCACAATGGAGATCTCATAACTCATGAGGTTTACCCGAAGAACAATTATTGCTGATTGAAATAAATACTTCGATGTACTTTAGGAAGATTAATTTGGCAGAAGTGCAAAGAATGGGTTGGAGGGCATCCAGATAAGAGGTAATGAGTCCCAGGCAATAGTAGGAAGAAGGTGAAGGAGATGGATGGCATGGATATTAGAAACACTGCAGAGGGAAACTCAGAAAGGAATTTGGGTATAAAAAGAAATTGAAGAGATTCTCTCTCATTGTGAGTTTGACTTATAGAGATGGGAACAATGCCATGGTGGTGGTATAATGGGCTATCAGGACAAAGGTAATGCACATCTTGGAATGGAAACCTGGAGCTCAGCAGGAAGAAGTAGAAGTTGGGGGAAGGATCTGGAAGTCGTCTATATCCAGAGTTGTCTAAATGAAGGGAAAAGATAAGAAGGAGTTACATCTCTCAAGTGCAGGAAGGTTGCCTAGAGGAGGTAGCAAAGGTGTTGAAAAACTCCTGAAACAGTAGAAAGGCCAATTGGTTGACAGAAATTGTGGCTTTTAGTGCTATGTCATCATTTTGAGTTCCATGGCCATAGGCAAGCCCTTCCGCATTGTGGGCCTCAGTAGAGTTATGGAGTCTACAGTCCAGTAGACTTATATGAAATAGGGATTGCAGGTACTTCTAACAACATAGCCCCTTTGGTTGAAGCTTCATTCTGGAGTATGGCCAGTCATTGGTTTAGCAAAGAATGTAGAAAACTTTCTAGATATAGGAGCAACATAGCAAAGAGAAAGGATGGCCAAGTTGAAGGTCTGAGGCTCAGTGGTATTGAGTACCTGCCATGCACAAAACCGTTTTTTTTTTTAAACCATTATAAGAAGCCTCAAAGTCTTTATTTTGTAAAGGGACAGACACTAAATATTTATTAAAGTATAAATAAGATATTTGATATTCATTTTCTGAAATATAATGTTTTTATTAAATCTTTGAGGATTTCATATGTGTATACACAATGTATTTTGATCATGTTACTCCTGCTCCTACCCCCAACTCTTCCCAGATCCACCCTCCATACCACCACCTACTACTAAGTCCTTACCTTCTTTTTTTCTACAATGCATTGAGTCCAATTTTATACTGCACATATCATGGGTGACATAGCATCATGCTCGACCTATTATCCAGGGCCACAACCTGAAAGAAAACTGACTCTCCAGTCCCCAGAAGCCATCAACTGTCAATAGCTTCTCAGCTAGGGGTGGCAGCTCATTATCCCCTCAACACTCCATACTGGAATGCTGACTAACTTGATCCTGTATAGCAACTGTGCAAGCAAACACAGCTGTTGTGAGCTCATGACTGCATATAGTCCTGTCATATTCAGAAGATACTGTTCAGTTCTGGGCACGCCCAGAACCCGACCTCTGACTTACACTTTCTTTGCTGTCCCCCCCCCCTTCTACAATGGTTCCTGAGCCTTTGGAACAGGGGTGTGATATACATGTCCATTTTTACATTTAAGTTTTATAAACCAAGGTAGACTGAAGAATTTTTTTCTACATCCTGCTATAGGGACATAGAAAAGACTCAAGGATTTTTTTGAACACAGTCTGCTACAGGGAAGCAGCTATGATTAGCACTACATGATAAAGACACAACAATGAATAATGACTATCATGATTCTTGTAGCCTAGCTGTCAGATGGGTTATACTTGCTTATGATGTATTGGTCAGAGAGGCCCCAGAGGCATCCCAACAAACACAGACTATTACCATTAGCTTTAGGTCACCCACTATAACTAGATAGTAACACCATATTTGCTGAAGGCATCATACACATCTGCTGCAGGACACAGAAAATCAGTCTTGAACTGACAAGGAAGCTCTCTGTTAGGCAACTTTTGTAGTTTTAGAAGGTGTTTTGCAGGCTGTTGGGGGAGAAAAGATATTATTTTATACAGCTCTGAACCCTGTGTGCTCTAGTACTAACCTGTCAGGCAAGATGTATAAACTGGTGTCATAGCTGCAAGCCTGTTTATGAGGGCTAACTAATGATTCTCATGATTGGGGCTTTTACCTGCTCCACAGGAGAGAATTCATACCTGGTAATATATACATGGGTGAAATAAATTTGGACATGGATGAAAACCCCTGTCTAGGGAAGTCATAGGCCCTTGAGCAGAACATATGGACGCTATTTTTCTATATGGTAAACTGCCTTTTAAATATTTCTGTTTATGTCCACAGATTTGTACTGCTTCTAACCTTGGTCAGAGAAGCTTCTTATTATGTGGATCATAGTTAATATAGAGACTCATTACTGTTGAATTGCTGGGGGAAAGAATCAGTGTGTGCTTAACCATAGACAAGAGACCTACATCAACAATGTCTCTGCGCCCAAAGATTAGAAAACATTGCAAAAGATGGGGCAGAAAAAAATGTTAAGAGCCAGAGGGTGAGGAGATCTGTTGGGAAATGCTGGCCTCTGGATATGATATGGCTGGCTGCTGCACAGATGAGCTCAGAGCAGCTCAGATGGTAAGAAGTAGAAAATCGAGAGTCATACACTTGATAATCAGCATGATATCCAAGATTCTTGGAAACTTCACTGCCCCAGAAGTTCAAGTGTGAGCAGAGATGGGGATAAATGGCTCACTCTTCTTAACTGCCCTCTGAGCAAAGAAGGTCAGAGAAGTTTTCAGCAGGGGATGGATATAATTGGTTCAGTATTCTGGACTCATCTTTGTACTAACACCTTAGCAGACAGATCTAAGACAACTAAGAGGTTAATAAATAGTTCAAGAAGAGACAAGGAGGGACTGGACTGGGGTAGTCACAGAGAATATAAAGAATGAAGATTCTAGGACTGTCTAAAGGGTAAATAGAGCTCACAGTGACAGATAGCAATGACTAAAGGACTATTGAGTTTCTCACTCGAATGTCTGAGTAGATGGTGGGGCTGCTAACTACTACTGGGGATGGGGCATGGGTCCGGGACTAGAGGATGAGTTCAGATTTATACTTCCCACTGCAGGGATTCTGGTCATGTGCTGCACCCTCCCTTGCACCAGCCTTTCATCAACAGGTTTCATATGCAGCTCAGAAAGTCAGAATTTGAATTTCCTGTTGGATTTTTCTGTGATGACTTGTATTGGTCTTCTGAATGTATGAATTTGCATCTGAATAGAGAGGTGGTTACTGTAGAGTTACATTTAGTTTTTCTCTACTGATTCTGGAGAATTGAACCTTGATGCCTCAAGGCAGTGTTTCTCAAACTGTTGGCTTTTCATTTGGAAATGTGATTAAAATATGTAACTGGAATAGCTCCCACTAAGAGTTTAGATTCATTAGACCCAATACAGCATCCAATAAAATGCATTTGTAACAACTTCCTACGTGATGCTCACTAATGAGCACCAGTTCTAAAACATCTATCATATAATTAATTTGTCTCTAATGGATCTATGTATCTTCCTTAGAAAAATTGAAATAATAGTCACAAACTATATTCTCTGTTCCATGACTGAGGAACCCTGGACAAGAAAGACTGTACCTACAGTCTCAAGAGTCAATGAGAGCAGGAACTACAACCATGTTCTTCATGTTTGAGTTTGCAGATTCAAGCAAAAGTCTGGCATTTAACAAATAATTGACGGCTCAAATGCTTACAAGAGCTAACTATGGTGCTGCATGCCTATAATACCAGGACCCTGGACGCTGAAGCAGGATGATCATGCGTTCAAAACCATGGTAAGAGTTTGTTTCAAAAGGAGTAGGGAAGAGGTTGGCAAGGTCTATTGCACAATTAAGAGAGTAAGTTGTTGATACAGAAAGAAGTATTCCTTAAGATGAATGCCCAAGACTATAAAATGTGTGTCCATCTAAAAGAACGATGGAATTTCTCAGCATGGCATCTTGAATTGTGATAGAAAAGATGTCCACGAATTAGATGCAAAAGTACATCATACAAATGGACACATGGTCTGGAGGTTGACTTTTAAGGAAAATAGAATAATAAAGTCTGCTTTGAATTTCAAAATTAAAGGATATCCCAACAGAATAAGGGTGTAACTAAACCAGTGCAAGTGAAACTACTACTCATTCCATTATTTCTTGGTTTGTATTTGTTTTGTTTTTTGAGAAAGGGTCTCATATTGCCTAGGCTGTTCTTGACTTCATTATGTATCTAAGGCTGTCCTTGAACTCTTAATTCTCCCGTCTCTTCTTCCCAAGTCCCACAACCACAAAGACTGGGATTATGGAAATATACTACCACATGTGACAAAACAAAACAAAACAAATGAAAAAAAAAACAACACAACAAAAACAAAAAATCCCAAATCATCATCAACAACAAAAACCTATCACAATAATATACCCATTATTTTTCTTTTCTTCCTCTGCCCTCCAGGTTTATTTTGTTTGCTTGTTTGTTTGTTTGTTTGTTTATTGATTTTTGCTACTGGGCACTGAGTCAAGGGCCTTGGGCTAAGTAGGCACTCTACCACTAAGCTTTCCTTTGTTATGCTTTGTGGTACTGTGAATGGAAAATTGAACCTGGGGCTTCACATATGGCAGGCAAGTGCTCTACCACGGAGCTGTATCATCAGCTATTTAACTACCACTTTATGCAATGTCATTGGGCTATTCACACAATCAAAATTATTTGTGTACATTTTCAGTGGAAATTTTGTTTTGAAAAGTCATCCATATATGTCCTTTATATGACATGCATATTTCTTTTTAAGGGCACTGCTAAGTGTTTTAAGTGTGTAACTGATAATCTTGAGTTGGAGGTCTTTCTTTGTGTAGCTTTTAACTGGTTACTGCGGTCCAGTGTTATCTTTAAATTAAATTTGTTTTTCTTTGACTTTGCCTTTAAACTGATTCCAACACCTTACAGTTTGCTCATTAGAGTTAAATAAAGTGCAACATATGTTCATTTCTAAGTCTGTAATGAGTCAAGATTTTACCTTTTTCCAAAAACTATCTTTTGGCACTTGAACTATTATCCTATGGTTCTAAGTTATATTTCATAGGCTCATATTTATGTACTTTGTATCAAAACTCAATAATTAGAGGATCCTGTGTGGGGGCAGTGTAGTGGGTTCTAGTATGAAAGTAATGCTGGCTTTAAAAGCAACCTGAATAATTCTGCAACACTTTCAGATTTATAACACTGTAATAGAGTTTAGGCCATTGGAAAAACTTTGAAGGTATTCAAAGTATGAGAACCCAAATTACTTTTGGGAATTTCTGTTTGGGTATTAGTGTTGTTTTCTATACTTTTGTTGTTTCAGGTCCTCTTCTTATACAGCTTCTCAATAATTTTGGCATTGAAAACTGAAGTAGATATGTTAAATTTCTCTGTAATTTCAAGATTTCTTAAAATATAGTCAATGTAATCTATAGTTAATTCCAGAAACTATTTCTATGATGTTATTTATCACTTATCATTCAAATTTTATTTATGATTCATCTTTGTTTACTTGATTAAATTTGTTAGAGGCTTATCTATTGAATCCATCTCCCAAGTCCCCAAAATCAAGCCCTTGGCATCAATATTATAATAGATCCTTGGATATGTAATTGTATTCTTCATTTTTAATAAAATATCTAATGTTATAAATTCACTTGTGAATACTAATCTTGAAGTTTGACAAGTCATGCTTCCACCTTGATTATTTTTATTAGTTTGCTATTTTTCTCTGATCTGATATTTGCATGCAAATGTGTTCTGATGCATTAAAGTTATTTAAATATTTTTGTTTAAATTGGTAAAATTTGTACATTATCATCAGAAACAAACTCAATGTCACTTCTGCTGCTAAAAATTTGCATATATTTTCTCTGCAGCATAACATATAATCATTTTTAGATGTTCCAAAAATACTGGAAAATAATAAACTATAAAATATTTATAAATTATATTAATTAGAATGGATGGCATGGTTTTCAACTCTTCCAAGTGTTTGCAGTTTGATATTCTTTGTTTTCTAACTTAAGTTATATCAATGTCTTCAATACAGATATTTTCATAATTGTTCTTTTTACAGTGCTAACACTGTTTACTTCATATATTTAAATATCATGATTCTTAGTTCAAAATGATCACTCAGTCACAGAGTTCTAGCCCTAGCTGAGGAACTGGCAGTACTCAATAGCTGCTAGGAGAGGAAAAGGTAGATCCTTTAAAGAGTATGGCTCCTGGTAGAAGAAAACGGTCCAGTAGATGACCACACAGTCAGGAGTATATACACAGCACTAATTGGATTGGTAATTATTTTAAAAATCCATGAAGGTACAAAGTTGGGTGGATATAGAATTGGGGTACTGGATCTGGGAATAGATAGGGAGGAAAATAAGTATGACCAAAATACAATGCATAAAATTCTTAAATAATTAAAAAAATATTCAAAACGGCTTATGACTATGATGTCTTTAATGTGGTTAGTCTATCCATATAAAATAAATCTTTTGAAAACAGCATGGCATTATGGTTCTTATTTTTTATTTTTGTCAAGTAGAGAAGTGGCCTGCTAAGATGCCTTTTCGGAGCATGGATTGATTGGAAATAGATGAAACTGAATGCTGAGAAGTCAGTGGGAAGGCGCTCAAAATAGTACAGGTGAGAAAGCAAGAGTGATTGGATGAAGACAAAACAAGAGAGGTTTAGAGCATGTTAGACATGTCATGGAGTGAAATTACTTACATTGGAGGAAGGTGAGACAAGAGGAGGCTCAGAGAAAGATGCTTGCCTAGCATATACAAGGCCCTGCACATATGCACATGATTGAGATAGATAGATAGATAGATAGATAGATAGATAGATAGATAGATAGATAGATAGATAGATAGATAGATACAAGTTGGATTGGGTTTTCAAAGTAAGCCATTTTCTAAAGTCTCTTTGAATGGTCATGAATTTCAAAGGACTTAAGGCAAGACCTAAGGCCTAGCATTTACTTAAACCATGTAAGTCATGGTTACTCATGTCTAAGTCAGTAAGTTGAACACTTCCGTTATGCCCTAATTTATGAAGAACAGAGACCTCGTTTATAAACTGGAGGGAAACTGGGACTGAAAAATTAGGAACTATAGCTTCCTACACCATGCCCACAGCAGGCCGGAAGGGAAGGTCAAGTTTTCCACAAGAGGGCAGCACCACTTCATAAATTATGCATTGAATGCCTCAAGCAGAAAGGGCTGAAGTGGAGGTGCTGAAAAGGTAGAAAAGGAAGGTAGGTACTGCAAGCCATCAGGCCTTTCACACCAGGAAAACCATGCTATCTCCATGTTTATAACTATAGCCACTCCTAAGTGAGGGTTCATAGTGGCAGCTAGTGCTAGTAGAGAGGATGAAGACAAAGTGAGTGGTTAAAACCTTGCCTCTTCGCATTCATCTGTGGGAGTAAACCCAAACTTCTCTGCCGGCATTCACACTCTACTAGTGCATTTGCTCTCTACGACCAGCCGCTCTGGATGCCCCTCATTGTTTTCCCAGCAAATCTTACTCTATAGACTAGGGTACAGTGTACACTGCAGTTCTAATAACATTTCCCAACTAACCGGGTTAGCCTACCCCAATTATGCTCTACTTCAGTACCTCAGAGAAGGGAACTGAAATTCCCTGATAGAGCACTATGTGTCTATGGCCAAACAACCTCGATCTCAGAAGCTAAGCCCGTTCAGATCTGGTTAGTACTTGGAAGGGAAAATCCCTTATGTAAAAGGCATTTTGTATAAGTGATATAATTTAAACTTCACAATAAAGCACTATGCAAGAAACCCAAATTTCCATGTGATAGAACAAAGGAATAACATCCATGAGTCTATCGCATACTAAGGAAGAACCCTTATCAAGTGGTCCCTGTATGAAGCCTTAAAATATAAATCATAACCAACCTATCTATAGTGGAAGAGGCTTGATTAGCATAGCATACTCAAGGCCTTGGATTCCATCCCCAGGATAGAAAAAGGCAACCCTTCATACAAGATGGAATCAGTGATAGTTGTAGCTATTCTGTAGCACTACTTACCATGATGCTTCTATCTGGAAAGACATGGCTTAATGCTAGGTAGCAGAAGATCATGCAGTAAACCAATGGAATGCTATATAATCCTCCTGGTGTGTCCAATACTGTTACCTTTTCTCTTTTAGAAAAAGACGGGATAAATTGACTCTTGTGTGTGATCAATAAAAGAACTGTTGCTAGCTCTCCTTCTGGCTTGGTTGCTGGGGTGTCACCAAGATAGGAAACTTTTGTGGACAATATGGTGATGTGTAAGGCTTGAAGCAGCATACTGCACTTGGACTGCTATATGTGCATTTCAATGTAAATGTCCAAGAGGAAACTGGTTCTCTGGTCTGGGACAGAAGAGACAGAACCATCCCCATATAAATACAAATTGAAACAGGAGAAGCTGGTAAAAATTTCCATATAATCATTTCTATATTATGATTAAGTTAGAAAAGGTAGAATGGCCAAAAACACAATGTTTAAAGGATGGTCAAAATAATGGTCAAGTAATAAAGGAATCCGGTTAAAATACGAACCACAAAAGTAGAACACAATGACATAAACAGACTATGATAAAAGTCAGAGTTTCATAAAAGAGTTTCATAATGTGGACCAACTGTATCAAATGTCCTTTCGATGTCATATATGATAAGGACTGAAAATAATCTACTGGCTCTGAAAATAAGGCAACATTTTGTGCCTTTGATAGTCATTACACTTGAATTACAGATGCCAAGTTCAGACCACAGGGATCCTAAAGTTAATAGAAGGAAAAAAACATATATGCAGGAAGAATAGACTCTGCTTTTTGTGACTAACAAAAAACAAAAGGAGAAAAACAGCAATAGCCAGAGGGAGAAAGAAAGATCATGGAAGGTAATTTACATTTTCCTCGAATAATATATTGTAAATAATTTATACCATGATAGATACACTCTAATAGTCACTTTTTTAATAATAGCGATGATGTAGAAACTTTGGTATGTATATAAGATAAAGAAAGGAAACTAACCACTGAGAAGGAAAGCCTGAGCTCTAGAAGCCCAGAGCCCTTGCATGTTTTGAGTCACTGAATCCTCAGAATACCAAATGACTTCTGAAGAAGCATTTACATGAATGCATGCAATGAGTGTATGGTAGTGTCAAAATATGAACCAAAGGCCCTTTGTCCATTCTTCTTTAGTTGTCTGCACAATTCTGGGCAGATGAAATACCTGTTTTCTTGATGCTAATGATAGAGTACTTTTCAATGGCCTCTGTGCCTGCGCCTTACCTCCTGACAATCAGCTTGAGGATCCTGAAGGAGCCTTTGATAAGGATGAGGGCCTCTTGGCGGGAGCCATACAATGGAGTGCCATTGATATTCACCAGCTCATCACCAGTCCGCATCTTCTGGGATAAGGCTGCCTTGCCTCCATCTTCAATCTGTGTTGCAGAGAACAAAACAGAAGGCAGGTGGTGAGCTGACTTCTGCTCCATAATTTTACAGCCTGACTTCTCCCAACCTTGTAGCCACAAGTAGGACTGGGGAATAATTTCATTTAGTTCCGAGAAGAGCTGAGGAGCTGATCACAGGTTACTGAAGGCTCTTGAGAAAGAAGGCAAGACAGAAGTAAGACAATTTCTCCCTAAAAAAAAAAAAAAAAAAAAAAAAAAAAAAAAGAATCTGGGAAGACGGTACTTCTGAAAAAGAAAGGGATGCTTAGAAGAAGTCCATACAGTAGCTGAAGCAGCCCCGTGGCATTGCAAACTGTGCACACAAATCCGAGCTCCATCAAACATTGGCAAATCTTTTCCTACCTTTACACAGGCTTTGAAATCTGACAAACTTGTGTTTGCGTTCTGGCTCTACTACTTTCTAGCTGTGAGATCCTGAGAAGGTTACCTAACACTGGTGGCATCAAATCGCCTTATATGCAAACTGTAGAGAGCAAAAGCACCCACCTCACCTGATTGTGTCATCACCTGTTTGAGGGCTCTGGGTTCTTAATTCAGTATGCGTTCTGATTATTATAACAAGGAGGTTGGTGCTGAAAACCTGAATGATGGCTTCCAGCTCAAAATTCTGTAATCAGCATCCCTAATTTTAAACATATGAAGTAAGTACAAAGTAGATTATCTTCATCTCCTTAACACATTCCTAGCATACTACTTGCCAATGGGCATTCGGAAAAGCTAGGAATGTGTTTACTAATCTACCACAATCTAAACATTCCCCGTGAGCAGGGTAATCTTGGCAGAAGAAGTTTTCAGGCTGGGGAACTCTGAAAACAAAACTAGGAGTAAGAGCCACTAGGATAGGCAAAGCAAAGAAGGGCCCTGAAGACCTGGCTTTCTAGTGAATTTTGTACATAATGTTCTACTTAGCACAGAAGTGGATTCCACCTGTTAGAGTAATGGGGACATCTCATCCATCATTAACCTATTCCCCAAGCGCTTAATGTACTTTAGTATGCACAGAACAATAAACACACTAAGTGGCAGAGATACACAAATTTAAAAAAGCTCTCAGCTCCCAGCCCCAGAAGGGAATTATTGTCTAAAGTTTATATGCCCACTGAGAGATCTGGTTAAATAAAAATCCAGCCCACCCGCATTAAGTGTTTTGGGGAATATGGGAAGTAAGAATGATTAAATCATACAACTCTTAGGGGATAGAAGCCTCTAAGTGAGATCACTAGGGGCTGACATTTTACCGCGGCTATGTTTATACTTCTTTCATTCTAACCTTTTCCCTCAGTCTTTTATCACAGCCTCTGAACCTGTGCCCACAGCAGTTAGAATACTGCTTTAGGCTGCTCAGCTTTTGAGAACTGTCAGTTTAGGATCTTTTGGGTTCAAAGAAAAAAATATTAATTCAGGATTTTTAAAGCCCTATTAAATAAATTGAAATTCTGGGTAAACTGCAGACTTATTAAATATATTGCTGCTAATCCAACATTCTTTTTTTAAAAAATGAACCTCTGAGAAATTAAAGGCACACACACACACACACACACATACACACACACACTTTTCCAATACATGGACAACCATTCAATATAAAACAACCTAATAATGGCAAATGGGGAACAACTCTTAGCAAATTAATTTTGGGATTACACTGTTGTTTCCTTGTTATTAGCATTATTGCTTCATAGACACTCCTGTCTGCCTTTAAAAAAGCATCTACTAAGCCACATGTAATGACACATACTAGTGAAGGGAAGGCAGAAGAATTGGGAGTTCAAGGTCAGTCTTGGCAATCTGAAACTCTGTTTCAAAAAATCCAAGAACAACAACAACAAAGAACTGGCAGAGGAAATTGAAGGAAAGTACTGTAGTTGAGTTTCAGAAAATTGGTTTGAATGACTCATTCTTCTGGCTTGCATAAGAGGCATGCTTTAGGCTTTTTGTCAGTTAACAAATAACCATAAACAGGACTAACTAATGAATGCTAATAGGTTTTCTCCACTGATGCACATTAGTCTTAATTTACTGTACACATTTTGTATTCATACAACTCAATTATCCATATTACCGCTACTCATAAAAAGCTGTCTCTTCTATGTATATTGATGTTAAGTAGAACCTCTTGTTAAATATTCGGTTATAGAAACAAGATATCTGGTTTTTCCAGGCCACAAGATAAAAAACCTTTTAGCCTAAAATGCTTAATTAATGCTGCAGTTAAAACTTCCCTACTGCTATGTTAGCCGCCACTATCTGCATTTAGGTAGAGACTATTTTTTGAACTATGCTTGTAGGCCACCTGTTTGCCCCTTTCTGTATTCCACATCCCTTTTCAGTCACCAGCAGAATATTCCTTACAGTAGATGTGTTCAATACAATTCTGAGGATGCTTGGATAAGAAACAAGTGATTGTGTGTGTGTGTGTGTGTGTGTGTGTGTGTGTGTGTGTGTGTGTGATCCAGCACAATCCCAGATCCCAGGTGTATCCAGACTAGGAAAAAAGGTTCCATTTAGTTGAAGAGCCATTAATGTATTCCTCAAACTAGTCACTTTGTAGAGGCAGGCTATTTTTTGGGTTGTGTAATTGACTCCTTATCCATCAGGACTTTTGTGGGGTTTTAATTTTTTTTTTTTGCATTAATGCTCATCCCCTCTCTTCTATATTTCCCCCCTGCTCCATGTTTGGATTCTTCTATCCCTCTGACAGCTAGACTTCCAGGTCAGTAGCTAAAACATAGTTATTTTTATGGACTATAAAAATGTTTGTTCATGTTCTTAGTAAGGAAAAAGTAAGAGAAAGAATGAAGAATAACAAAGATGAAGACTAGAGAGGAAACTAAGCAACACAGAGGAAAAATTAATCAAAGTGGATGAGAAAACAGGCAGTATATATGAAAGAGTAAGCAAGAAAATTGATATTAAAGTAGGAAAAAATAGAAACATTGGAAATGAAAAGCTCAAACAACTAAATGGGTTCAACCAAGCAGAAGAAAGAGTAATAAAGTACACGGTCAAGGAAATACTGCACCCAAGCAACAATCTAGACAAATCCAGATAAAAATGATCACAATAACCCAGAAGTCCAGGACAAGATCAAAAGACCAAGCCTAAGAATCCGTGGAACTTATGTGGAAGCCTCTTCCATGAGGAGTACCTCTGTACTATCCAAAGGTGCTATTCAAGCTGCCAAAAGGGAACGCCAGAGAATTCCTATCCATGTAAAGCCCATGAACTACAACAATGACGAATATGGCAAGATGTCCTCAATAGTGCAGCAATAGCACTTACATTTTGGGGATAATCAGCAACTGTTTAATTGGACTTAAAGTCTGCTCCACAAGAGAGAATTCATGTCTGGCATTGTAAACTTAAAACTAGTGAGGTTATGGACCATACAGAATTTACTACTACCAACATCCTAACCCAGTATAATTTCTAACTCTATTCTAAGTGTGTGTGTGTGTGTGTGTGTGTGTGTGTGTGTGTGTGTGTGTTTGTGTGTGTAAATCTCACCCATCATTAATGAAGCTTTTTCTTTTATTTGGCATCAGGTAGAAACTCTTATAGAAACCCACAACTGGTCAAATACAAAGAATAACTGACTGTGTGGTGCTCATCCCAAACTGACACATCTAAAACACAGAGAATATCACAGATATGTGAAAAAGAAAGCTCTTAAGAGCCAAGGGATGAGACAGTATCTTTTAAGCATGATAGGGAAGCTGCCCTATCATGCTTAAACAATAAACAATAAAGTTACATACACAAGACTTGCTTATGACAATACCAGTAAACCTGCCAACTCAGATGGGGAGAAAACTCACAAGCCCTTGCCCATAGATGAAGAGCTATAGGAAATAAATTACTCCAGAGAAAGGGAGAACCAGTGCTCTTGTGGGGTGAGCTTCCTGATAGGTTATCCAATCCTTAGCAGTCAGCTAGAAGCTAAATAGACTCAGCAGAGACAGAGACAGAGACAGAGACAGAGACAGAGAGAAGGGGGAGGGGAGAGAATGGACATAGATAATATTTGTGTATATATGTAACTAAAATAATTAAAGATTTCAATAATTTGAGAGGGAGTCAGGAGAACATGAGAGGAGTGGGAAGAGCGGTATGAAAATGGTGTAAAAACAATACTCAGGTTTGAAATTATCAAAAACAAATTTAAAAATCTCCTAAAAACTAGAAGGCAAATAAGCAATAGTAAAAGCTATACTGGGGGAAACGCTAACTCTCCAAGAAAAGCAGAACTATCAGCATAATGTCAGAACTCTTGTTAGTAACGCTTGAAGCCACAAAAGCATGAAATGACATACACCAAATGCTGAAAGCAATTAACGACTAAGACTGTTATATCCAGCAAATTTATCACTCAAAACTGATAGAAAATAAGGACACTGAGAAACAATACCAAGGCAAGGCTGTCTTGACAACCAAGATAGTATTGCAAAAGATACCAAAAGAAATACTAAGTATGGGAGAATGTCTCATTCAAATAGGATAGGAAAGACATGAACAAAAAAGGAAAGGTAGCAAGAGATCTATCACATCTACTACAGTAAATCAGAACCACTAATACTAATGCATGAGAAAGGAAAGGGAAAGGCAATAATCCAGACAACCAGAAATGCAATCATTAAAATAAGAGAAATCCACAATCATCTCCCAGTAATAGCCTTAATTATAAATGCTCTCAACTCACTATCAAAGAGACACAGACAGGCTCTCTGGACTTAAAAATGAAACTAAAACAAATCTAGATAAAGCTAGCTCTTGTCTATAAGAGAAACATCAGGATCAAAGACGCCCACTGACTGAGAATCAAAGGATGGAAGTCAATCAACTAAGTAGAAGCTGAAACAAGCTGGCCCAGCTGTTGTGCTATTTGATAAAGTAATCTTCAAACCAAAATTAGAAGAGATAAAGACTATTACATATTAATAAAGGGAACAACAGCTTATTAAGATGTAGCTATTGTAAATAATGTTTCATTGTTAAAAGCCAATGGGCATAAAAGATAAGTCCTGATAACAGTAGACACTTTCAAAACTTCGCTCTTATCTCTAGATAAGTCACCCACAAAAATCATCCACAAAAATAAAGAAACTTCAGACTTAAACTACACCATAAATCAAATAGGCCTAACAAATATCTATAGACTACTACAACCAACAAAACCATAATACACATACTTCTCAGAAGTTCTTGGAATGTTCTCTAAAATATACCACATTCTAGCACAAAACCAGATTTATTAAGATTTTTGTTTTTTAAATTATGTCTTTAATTATGTTATGTGAATGTGTGTATATGTAAGAGCCCAACGGAGCCAGAGTATTAAGCAGTTGTGCTATGTCCAAATGTGGGTGCTAGGAATCAAACCCCACTTTCCTGCAAAAATAGTACAAACTCTTAACTACCTGAGCCATGTCTCCAGCCACCAAACAAATCTTTAAAAGGTCAAAAGAAGTCGAGGTTGCTCCCTGGATTATCAGAGCATGTTTAAATAAAAGAACTCAATAGCACCAGATACTACAGAATCTACATACATACTTGGAGATTGAGCAGTATACTACTAAATAACCAATGAGCCATTCAAAAGTCAGGGAGGAAAAATTTCAATTCCTATCATAAATGGAAACACACTTGGCTATATGTGTATTTATATGAAATGTGTATAGTTATGAGTGCTTATATTTTTTAAGTCTAGATATAATTCACATAAATATCCTGATGATGCAAATCAGGATTTTAGAAAAATAAGCATAAGGCAAACCTCAGGGCAGTAGGTAGTAAGAAATAACAACCATCAGGACAGAAATTAATGACATTGAGACTAAAGGAACAATACATACCATCAATCTCTTGCACAGTGATTATGTGGGGGAGTGTTGATAAAGCACTATGACTAAGGTGACATAGAGGAGAGCTTATCTGAGGGTTAGAGTTCTTGATGGAGGCATAAAGTCATGGCAGCAGGACCAGGAACATGATATGGCTACTATCTTGAGACATAAGCTTGAAAGAGAGAGACTGAACTGGAAATGACACAAATATTTAAATTCTCAAACTTTTCTTCCAATGGCATGCCTCTTCCAGCAAGGCCACACCTGTAAACTTCACCAACTCTCATCAATTTCAAACAGGTATTCAAATCCCCAAGACTATGGCAAGTATTTCACATTCAAATCACAAGTTGGTTTCTTATTAATTATTTAATTAATTAACAAACAAGACTGATTAACCCCTTAAGCCAAACTAACAAAATACAGATAATATCCATATTAATAAAATAAGAGATGAACGGGAATGTTACAAAAGATTCCATGGGAAACCACAGGATTATTAGAAAAGCTTTATTTGAAAAGTTAGGAAACCTAGAAAATAAGGATTTTCCTAGACATATTTAGCCAACCAAAATTAAATCAAAACTATATAAATAGCTTATGCAAATCTCTAACAAACAATGAGATTGAATCAGCCATAAAACTCTTCCCACAAATAAAAGCTTTAGCTGCACAATCCTATCAAATCTTTAAGAGCTTACACCAATATTCCTAAAACTCTCCCACAATATAGAATGTGAAGGGATACTACCAACAAAACTATATACATCAATCTCACTAATGATCATAGATGCTAAACTTCTTACAAAGTGTACATAAGAAAAGAGAAGAATATCTGATGTGTTGTGAATTTAAAGTTTTGGGCAACTGTTGGTATCAATATACATCACAAAACTCAGTGTAAATGACAATTTATATAGTAATTCGGGGTTATAACTTGGCCAGTAGAAAATAGCCATGTAGCTGAAAGTTGAATAGAAAAGTATACAAACAAAAGCTAGGTCATTTCTGCAATGCTAGAATGAGTTGATTGGCCTTGGAATTGTGATTTTCCCTCTTTGTAGACTCCCTTACTTTACTGATGAACTATGGGGGCCTGACTAGATGGTCTCTTTGGAAATGACATCTCTGAAACTTTACAGCTCTAACATGTAATGGTGTGAAAGTTTGAGTGACAATGACAATGACCTGCATGGGCTCATATATTTGAATGCTTGGTTCCCAGTTGGTAGACCTGCTTTGGGAAGGATTAGGAGGTGAGGCCTTGGAGGAGGTGTGATAATGGAGGTGGGCTTTGAAGTTTCGAAAATCTCCTACCATTCTCCCTCTGTCTGTTTCTGTCTGTCTCTCTGTCTCTCTCCCTCCCTCTTGCTTGTGGATAGGATGTAAATTCTCACTTACTGATCCAGTCCCACGCCTCCCTGCCTGTTGCTATGCTCCCCTCTGTAATGGTCATAGACTCTTACCTTCTGCAACCTTGGGCCCGAAAATTAAATGTTTTCTTTTGTAAGTTGTCTTCTCATGGTGCTTTTTCACAGCAATATATATATATATATATATATATATATAACTTAGACAGTGGCCTGTATAAAGTTATCAAGGGCAGGTAAAATTCCTCTGCTGACACCCTCTTGGCTTCTGTTCTCATTGCACTTCGGCTTTAGCAGCGGTCTACTCCACCAACACTGATTTGCATCTATCAGTTATCATCCTCTGTTTTGGAGTAGTCTTCCAACATTGGAATGGTTAATAAGGCACAGTGGGGACAATGAAAAAAAAATCTCAGAAACCTCACTCATTTTTGCTAATGAGCAGGTGATTTGGAAATATTTAGAAAATTTCTCTGAAAGTTGACAACAAAGTGGTAAGTCAGCCCCTTAAGAGAAAAGGCAGAGGAAAATGGGCTTAGCAGGGCTTGCTGAATTTTAGTTAAATATGAATTTTAGCTAAATATGAGCAGATATTTGTTTGGATCTTTTAAAATAATTTTTAGAAGATAACAAAAGCCAAAGAAAGAAACAGATAAGTTAGGTTTATATTTTAAACTTCATTCAGTAGGAAAAAAATACCAGTTCTAATAATAGCCAACAGATGCTGAATGTTTTGACAATGGTATAAGAACATCACAAAATATGAAGAAATATAAATATCCGATAAATACATGTATAAGAAATATCTTTAGGCAGTGGGGAAACTCACATCAAAATTAGATTTAGGGACTGGCATGATGGCTCAGCAGACATGCGGGCAAGCTTGACAACATAAGTTCAATCCCCATGAACAACATGGTGAGAGGGGAGAACTGACTCCTGAGAGTTATTCTCTGGTCTCCACATGTATACCCACACACATATAAATAAATTTAAATTTTAAGGTCATATTAAGGCTCCATCTTATTCCAGTCAGAATGAGAATCATAAAAACAAACAAAACACCTAAACAAATTATAGATTTGGGGAAAAGGAACTTCTACATTAGAATCTAAGTTAGCCCAGCCAGTATGATGTTCCTCATAAGCTAAAAATAGAACTACCTAATTACTCAGTTATATCACTCCTGGGACTAGATTCACAAGAATCAAAGGCAGCAAACTACAGAGGTATCTGCATACCCATGTTTGTTATATACCCTATTTATAATAGTTAAGTTATAGAATCAGCCTAGGAAGCCTGGGTACCCATCAAGAGATGGGAAGACTAAGAAAATAGGATATGATATATATATATATATATATATATATATATATATATATATATATATATATATAGTGTATGTATTAGTATGTATATATGTGTTTATATTATATATGCATAAATGTGTGTATATTATATATGTATTAATATAATATATAAGTACATTGGAGTTTTATTTAGTGATCATGAAAAAATATTTGTGAGTCTGAATTATTTTGCTCAGTATTATCTCTGGTTCTACCTTAGTCAGGGTTTCTATTTCTGCACAAACATTATGACCAAGAAACAAATTGGGTAGGAAAGGATTTACTCAGCTTACACATTGCTGTTCATCACCAAAGGAAGTCAGGACTGGAACTTACACAGGGCAGGAAGCAGGGGCTGCTGCAGAGGCCATGGAGGGATGTTCTTTACTGGCTTGCTTCCCCTGGCTTGCTCAGCCTGCTCTCTTATAGAACCCAAGACTACCACCAGCCCAGGGATGACACCACCCACAATGGGCCCTCCTCACTTGATCACTAATTGAGAAAATGCATTACAACTGGATCTCATGGGGGCAGTTCTTCAAGGGAGGCCCCTTTCTCTGTGATAACTCCAGCTTGTGTCAAGTTGACACACAAAACCAGCCAGAACATACCTATTTTCCTGAAAACAACATATTAATAATAACATATGTTCTCTCATTATGTATAAAAAATTTATGTGTCACATAAAACTTTTTTAGTCAATTCTCCAAGATTCTGGCCAAATTACTAGACCATAATCCTTACTCCACCAGTTTGTTCCTAGTTTAAGAAAGTAAAAATCATACATATTTGTTGATGCATTCTTTCTATAAACAGAAAAATATTAGCCATATGTATGTATATATATATATATATATATA
>NC_034613.1:640982-670851 GCF_900095145.1 Mus pahari | reverse complement strand
CACACACACACACACACACACACACACACAGAATAACTTTATAGCATCTTTATAAGATTTTCAAGTTTTAATAACACTCAAACATATCTTCAGCATGTCCCATTTTGGAATATCAGTGGAATGAGAGGTATAGATGAAGGTAAGCTGGCTTTGGCAAACTTGACTATTATGAAATTTACTCACCAAAGAACAAGTAAAGTCTTTGCTCCTTCAGAGCCGTGGTGTGAAATCATAAGCACACCTCAGATTGTGGGCTGGTTCTGACCTTTACTCTCATCCCTAATGCTATCTGTTAGGATCTCTTCATGCCACGAGAAATGAATCAGGGTGCCCTGAAAAGAGCGGATGTGGGCTTTGAAACCTCTGCAATGCCCTTGCTATGGTTGTCAACACTGATTCGAGTTTATAGACACTGTCTACCTTAACTTGTCTCTCAAATCACCAAAACCATCTAGGGGACAGAAAACAAAATGAAACAAAGATTTCTACTGCACCTAATTTCATCTTCCTATTTGATTCCATAAAGACAGTTCAGAAAACAAAAATCTGTCTTTTACATACATGTTAATTCAAAAACCCCAGCCAGTTTAAAATATGTAAGAAGTCCTATTTAAAGCAACAATCTGAACATATATCTAAAGTGAGGAAAAGGACACCAGGGGAGAAGCCCTTTCCCAGCCAAGTAGCAGGTAAGCAAATCCTACAAGGAGCTGTCCTGTGGATCTGTCATAGGTCAATAGAATTCTGATGTGGCCCATAGTGTCATCTATCCCTCTAGACACCATCTTCCCCAAGTGCTTAATCACCATCTAGTTTACAAAGCCTCATAACAAAGGAATTTAAAGCTTTGAATCATTACATTTCTCCAGGGACCAGCCCAAGTCAAAATCTGAGCATCCTTGCCAAAACCTCAGTGAGCCCAGAGCCAAGCTCAGCTCTAGGAATTTGTTGATAAGAATGAGGGCAAGGCATTTAAATGTGGTGGCTCTACTCAGCAATCAAAAGTAAGACTGGGTTTGTTTCTGCCAAAGAAGATGGTCCTACTCCCTCCATGGGAGAGGTAAGACAAGACAAACATGACTGCACTAGAATGAATGGAGGGTCTCTTCCACTATTAGCAGGGATGCTTATATGGGTCTTTTTGCACTTTATCAACCCAAGCCATTGGTTTATGATAGAGTGTTTTGTTGATATTAAGGTCATTAAACATGCATTATATTATCCACATGTAAAATTCTTTTTTATTGGGTATGTATGCTAGAAACAATTTTACAGATATAAATGCTTCCTAAGAAATATAGATCATGGACCTAGAGAGTTAAAAAAATGAAGCTGGTAGAAGAATTCATAGGAACAATATTTGGTGACCTTGAAGTGAGTAGAGGCTTCTTGGGAAGGAGGCAAAAGTCAGAAATCACAAAAGAACCCAAAACTTGTATTTCATCAAAGGTGACACTACATAGAGTAAAACCACAAAGCACAAGCTGGGAAAATATTCAGGACACGTATCTGACAAAGAAATGGTAGAAAATATTTCAAAGAGGCTGGGGGGGGGAGGGAAAATATGAACAAAATATATTGCATAAAAATGTAATAAATTATAGAAAACTAGAATATATTATACACTTAGAATACTGGAAACTGCAACAAACAGCCAATTAACAATTGGCAACAAATTCTGAACATTCACTCTACTAAACAAGAGAGCCAAATGCCAAAGAAGCTTATAAAACATGCACAATATAATTTTTGATCATGGAAATGTAATCTTAAGTCACAGAAAATATCACTGTAAGCCTTCTAGAATGACAAAAATAAAATAAAATAAAATAAGACTCAAAATACTAGCTACTGAAAGGAATAAAAGGCATCTAGTAAGAGTACACAGCTATACAACCACTCTAGAAGCCCCCATATCCAATATATACCTAGGGATGTGCAAGGAAAAAAATGCATATGTTCATTTTAAAAGTTGCTTACTTACAACAAAGGAAAACTGCAAACAACCTAGAAGTCCACTGGCCCATATATTTACACAAAATAATATAGTATATAGCAATAGAACACATGAATCTCAGGAACATCATATTGTGTTAAGCGAAAGAGACCAGTATATTATATGAGTCCATATGATATGACATGAACATCAGGAACAGTAAAAGCTAACCAATGGGGAGAGGGTGGAGATAAGAGTCAGTGGTTAAGAGTCTTACATTAGTCTTACAGAAGATCCAAATCTGGTTCCCAGCACCCACTTTAGATTGGTCACAACTGTCTGGAACTCCAGGTCCTGGAAATCCAATGCCTTTATCTGGCTTCTTATCCATGTGCTCACACAAAAACACACATTCACACAACTTTGATTGTTTAGACTACTTTAGTTTCCAGTCATACTGGGTAGCCAAGAATGATGGGCAATCTGGTGAGAGGATAGCAATGATGATGCCTGAGAAGCTTCAGTTTTCCTATGTGACTTGGCATGGTGAGGTTAAGCTGCTAGAGGTGGGTGTTTTCATGGACCATAAGAAAAAGATGTATCTACGATCCACAAGAGGAGCAGTGAGGACTGATCCTGTGTTTAGGATATGCTGAGACAGAAAGTGACAGGAGCTGTAAAAAAAAAAAAAAAAACAACAACAACAACAACAACAAAAAAACCAAACCATTGCCCTTTACCAGTTGGCAGGTAAAGAAAATGAAGCGTTGATCCTTGTTTTTATTTCCTATGGAAAATGTCAACCCCGGGTGCAGGTGTGGATGAAAACTGTCTCAAAACAGAATCGTGGAACGTGGCAGTTCATACATTAAAGCTCTGTTATGGAAGCTGACCATTTACCAGAAATGTTTTGCCTTACAGAAATACAAGCTGTCTACTCTAGAAATTTCTAATGATTAAGGACTGATTTACATACAGTAAAACATGCGAGTCTTAATAAATGTTAATGTTTGTCTCCTATAATCAACAGTTAGATGAATATATATAACATTTCAAGCACTCCCAGCAAATTATTCACATGCCTTTATAATCATAGTTAGCTAATCTTCAGTTACTTTCATTGCTTGTTTTTGTTTGTTTTTTTTCTCTTTTGTTTTGTTTTGTTTTAATTGCCCATGATTCCTGGCTACTTGGTATGATTGGGACTAAAGTAGTACAAACCATCAAAGGAACTTACAAAGTTGATGTGGTAGAGAAGGGATAGGGCGGACAGGCATAGACAGAATCACATACCTAAATACTAAAATTTGGCCTCCTATCTTCTGGAAGAAGTTGTTATCATTGGAGTTCAGTATACAAGCTCATTTTCAGCTCCTCTATATAAGGCTAAAGCTATCTGGGATAAACCAGAAACTCTAAATGTCCTTCCTCCAACATGAGGATGGCACTATGTGTAAACCTACAGGATAAGCCTAGGAGAGTGACAGGACCAGCATTATTTTACACAGAATCCAGCACACAAGCACCGTGCACTAGGTTTATAGCTCAATGGGAAAACAACTGTGTAACATTTGTATGGCTTGGAGTACCAGCCCTGGGATCATAAAAAAGAAAACAAAATAATAACAATGACAACAACAACAAAAACCTATGTTGACATATCAACTCATTGGCATTCATGAGCTATACATAATTACAAAATCAAAACAAGAATGTGTTGAAGTCTAACAGATTATTAGAGAGATGGTAATAATATTGCTTAGATTATTATTTCTATATTATCAAACTATTGCTAATATGCAAACTCTTAATCGATCTGATCTAAACCCACTTTCAAAATAGCCTGCTGAATGAAATAAAAAGGACCTTCTGATCCAAAAGGAAATGATTAACTATTTTGAATGTGAACCATCCACAAGCCAAGCTCATTGAATAACTCAGTGGTAGTTCTCTGAAGCCATTATTCATAACCTATTATGCAAAAAACTAAATAGAGTCTCTAAAGAGTGTACAAACTCAGCATTAGTCATTTCTGGCTGAAAAGGGATTACCACACTGAATAGTCTTCAGGGAAGAGACTAAAGGCCATCCATGGAAACCACTGGCCTGCTCTGCTCACTGGGACCCACTTAATCATTTCACTAGGTACTTGAGGTGCTCCACCAGATGTGGAGTAAATGAAATGGAGCTTGCTTTCTGATTTCCAGAGCTAGCCATCTATATTCTATGCCCAAAACATTGCTCCTATCTGGGATCCCTTTTCTCAGCAGTGATTTGACTCTGTGCTCTACAGGTATCCCTCTGGTCAGGAGAAAATGAAGAAGAAAAAGGATCATTTAACTTCCCTGCATCCTCTGCCTGACTACCAAAGCAAAAGGTTCACACAGGAAGACAAAGCAGGGCAGATGTGTACAGTGTGAAGACAATAACAGTAATATTCTTTACTTGCCTCAGGACAGATCTATCTTTCAATTAAACTGCCACAGTTGCTGTGGCTTTCACAGAGGGCTGCAAATCTACAAGTAAGTGAGCCATCACACTGTTAGTTCTGAGTTTCCTGTTCACATAGGAACTGTGAAGTGACACACCATCTTCTTCCTCCTCGGTGAGATATGAAAGGCATGGATTATTCTTACAGCAAATATCATTTTCCCTTTGTAAGGCCAGGATTAGCTTTGGGGTAGGGGAGAAACTGATGGGCATTTGATGTCCAGTTCTGGGGAATCAGCAATGCAGAAGCAATTCTTTCTGCTTTTTTAGGTTAAGTTTAGACAAAAAAAACAAAAGCCAAGTACTTTATTTAATTAATTATTATTATTATTCCTATCCCTGATTTTGTAGTTCTCTAACCTTAAATTCAGAAGTAAAGCCTTGTTTTTCACCCAATTATGATGGAGCCCGTTTGCCAGGAGACTCCACATCCCTTGGCACTGAGGGTGTTCTTCCCAGGCAAGATCACTGTGGTGCTGTTTTATGTTCCTCACCTAAAGGAACATCATGCAAACCCTCCTGAACGGGCCTCCACTTCTCCTCATTCCTCTGCTAAGGCATTTGAGATTGCCTTGTGTGCCTAGTCCTCTCTGGTGTCCTCCTAGCTCTTCTGCTCTGTCTCAGTCCTTCCTCCTGAGTCTCCTATATAAACTTAAACTTACCATTAATACCTGGTATTCCTGGTATTCATGCTCACTGATTAAATCAGGCAGACTAAGGAATGAGTCTTACAATTTAAATAGCAGAAGCTCAGAAGTTCAATGTGATCTGACGATGCACATTTTACTGAATTCCTTTCATACAGTTCCAGCACACACGCGTGATCATATGTACACACACAGACACACACAGACACAGACACAGACACACACACAGACACACACACACACACACACACACACACACACACACACTTGTCATTGCCAAAACTCTGTGCTACAGAGAAGTAAAGAAGTAAAGCCTTAGGACCTTTGCATTTCCTGTTGACCAGACTGAAAATATTCTTTGTCTAGATCCCTACGTAGCTCTTTTCATTATCAAGTATCATCTCAAGTCATGACTTCTTAGAGGCCTTCCCTGACCTTCTCTATTTTCCCCATACTAACCTCCATCATAATAGCTCAACCAAAAAAAACCTTATCATCAGCTTATATCGTGTTATTTATTTCTATATAGGTTATCTTTGTGTCAAGATTATAGTGAGAGACATTCTCTTCTTACATATCTATTGCTGGCATCTAAGACAAAAAAAAAGTCTGTAAAGAACAATTTTCAGTTAGTCAATAAATGTTCATTGAAAATAGAAGTGACTACAGGATATCGTCCAATTTACTTGCCTGGTTCTTCATTATAATTCTATTTTTACTTTGTTGATCATCTAACTGAGGTTTAGAGATATCACATGACTTGATCAAGTTAGAGTATATTAGGTATAAGAATTTCCTTTGATGAAGTTATGACAAAACTGTTTTGTATGGATAGGTTGCTGCTTGCCATCCTTAATTAGTAGCCCAAAGAACTTTTTGAAAAAAAGATACACACACAGAGTTATTATTGGCTCATAATATTCCAGGATATTTAATCTTGAACTCAACTTTCCTTGTTTGTCATAAATTGCCCAAAAAGTAAATGTTAGATTCCTAATTTAATGTAAAGAATGAAGCCTTACAGTAAATGAAACGTAGGTGCTTTACAATAAATACCTTATGCCAAGATATGATTCTCCTTAGTTTTTAACATTCTAAGTCTTGGAATATCAATGTAGCACATATATAAGCCTTTACAAAGTAACCATGAACTTTAGGAGATTTAACTACCCCTATCATCTGGAAATTCAAAATAGCCTGTATTCTACCTGCCTGCATACAGGCATTATAACAGACCTTTTCAGTCTAGTATTTCTTAAAAATTCTAAAAGCAAATACAGACCATGAGTATGAACCAGATTTTAACTTGGGGCAGTGCTTAACTAGTTCTTTTTGACTCCTAAAAGTTGTATCTATGCAGTTCTCCAATGTTTAAAGAAGAGTTTGCCCCAATCTGACTTCCTAAGATACTAGTTCCTATTTAAAGGCCATTTTTTTCAGTAGATTAAGAATTTTATCGTTTAGTGATTGACATATTTATGCCTTTGCATGATTCTCATATAAACAAAGTCATGGGTCAGAAAATAATCCTTTATCAAGCCATGTTTCCTGGTTTGGGGTTTATTATGGCTACCATGATATAACTTAAAATACCTGAATATCTGTAGTATGCATTCGGCACTAATGGACAATAAGTGATAGTGAAGTTTTGTCAGGTCTGATCCAAATTACCTGTGGCTGCTGTGAATTATATGGAATTACACAGAGTTTAATGGTTCTCTGGCAATTTGCCTTGGCCCAAAGCCAAGGTAGCTAATGCTTCAATCAAAGTGCTCTCCCTACCCCCATCCCAAGACAGTTTCTGTTCCTGCCTGCGAAGAAGCCTTCAATACCTCTCACAAATGCCAAAGAGTTCCCTGACCCTCATCTCTTCTTCCTCCTTCTGCTCCTCCTCCACCTGTACACCATGACATATTAATGGCCTCTGCAGTTTTAGCAGAGACACACTGCTTGGCTAGCAGTTACAAAGGGAAGACTTCTAAGATTTGATTAAAACAGAAGAGCCAGCAGAGAAAAGATGAGAACTATCAGTTGGCTCTTGTCTTTTCTCCAGTAGTACCATCTGCTAGATCAAAATTCTCCCGGTGGCTAAGAGCCCTGGCTCCACACTGCAGCATTACCTACAATAGCAGGCCTCCTGAGCCTCATCAGAACCTTTAAATGGTTGTGGGAACACATCCCACCATGTGCAGGTAAAGTGCCCAACAAAGAGAATCCCATTGTGCAACAAATTGCCATCCTCTGTTTTTGAAACCTCATGAGCCTTGGGCTGGGATCCTGCCACAGACTGTTGTCATCACTTTGACTGGGTTGAGAGAGTGGGAAGAGGCCAAGTACTCAAAGGCCAAAGAGAAAAAGGAAAAAGGAAAAGGAAAGGGGGGAAAAGGCCCTGATAAACTTGCAAACACACAATTTAAAATCTCGAGATGCACCATTTCCTCCCCTGATTCTTCTCTCCAATACCTGCTCACCACCAACCCCAGATCCCCCCCACCCCCAGTTGCTTTTAAAACTTTCAGTGGAGCTTCAAGACTAGTAACTCTTATACTTTGGCAAAGGCGAGGCCTGGATGCTTTGTCTAACCAATTTCTAAAGTCCCACTTACTGGCTGTACCAGGGAGAAAGCTCATTTAAAAAAAGACTAGCTGCCATAGTACCAGCAGGAGGGAAGGGCAGAAACCACAGGATTCCTACTCTGCACTGATTGCTGCTAACTCATTTCAGCTGCTAAGGAGAGGCCCTGTTGGGGGAGCCACAAGAGGAAATGGGTTCCATGTACAGTCCACCTTAAATTGCTCACAATTGTGCGCTTGAAAATAGGCTCCGCTAAACACTTCACATGCCTATTAGGACAAGCTGCAAAGCTTTAGGCTCTGCTGCACTTTTTGCCCAAATTGCCTGAGTCACTTTCCTATGGCAAAGATGATTAAACAGTTGGCAAGTGAGATATGTGCAGGGAAGATAAAGGAGCTCGGAGGATAGTTAAATCTGGACCCAGGAAGGACGGTTTAAGTATGGTGACTTTTAGGCACATAAAGGATTTAAAGGATTTAGAGGGGGAAGACCAACTGTTCTCAATTTGATTGAAAACAGGGTGGGGGGAGGAAGAAATTGAAATAATAATAAGAGGTCTTATGATAGGAAGAAGGAAGAACTTTCTGCCTGGAAACAGAGGTAGATCTTAGATGGTGTGGAGTGGTCAGTCGATCACAGCTATGGACTATTCTCTGGAGTGGTTCTTCCAGTGGTAGAGGGGAAGAGTGAAAGGCAGCTGAAAGTGCCACTTCAGGACTCTCCAGTACCCAGACTTTTCCTGTCTGTAACAGTCCAAGATCTATGAGAAGGGTCACTGGTGTACCCAAGGGGAAAACAAGAGCAACACGCAGCTTACTGCTGCTTCCAAATGTTGAAATCCATCCCTGACTCTTCAGACATTTCTATGAGCCAAGCATGTACTCCAGCCCCTACAATCTAAAGGGAAAAAGCTCACTTTTGACTTGCCAGGGCCCCTAGGCCATGCATATGGGAATAATAGTTTCTGAGCCCAAAAGCAGGACATGGTCTAACAATTATATTTATGGGGACAAAAGGACAGAGTATGTGAAATCAGAGCTGTCCTTGGGAAATGTGGGATGTATGGTCTCCATAGCCACATATTATCTCTTCCTGAGGGTTCTGACACAGGAGAGAGTTAATTAAAACTGCTGTGTTGTTTGGGCCTGGATTCTTTCTTTGTCTGCAACAGGATCAGTTAGGACTGTGAAAAGCCCCAGCACAAACTTAAATTCCTCCTGTGTAGGTTGCTGTGTATCCTCCCCCATTTAAAAACTTCACAAAAGGGGCTAGAGAGATAGATGGCTTGGCGGTTAAGAGCACTGACTGCTCTTCTGTAGGTCCTGAGTTCAAATCCCAGCAACCACATGATGGCTCACAACCATCCATAATGAGATCTGACACCCTCTTCTGGAGTGTCTGAAGACAGCTACAGTGTACTTACATATAATAAATAAATAAATCTAAAAAAAAAAAAAACCTTCACAAAAGGGCCCTGCCTGTTAACCATGAGCAGCTCTACAGGACATTACTAAAGGGAAGAAATGTAACCTGGTATAAGAAATCCATCCCATTAATTCATTCATTTACTAATTCCTTCCTTCCTTACAGCAGTGGTTCTCAAAGCATCAGCCCTAGACCAGCAGCTTTATTGTCTCATGGATGCTTGTAGGAAATGGAAATCGCCCTAGCCTAATGCCTACTGAATCACAAGTTCTGGGGTGGAGCCAGTAATGTGTGTTTTAATTCCTCTAGGTGATTATGATGAGTGCTAAAGTGTGAAAATCCCTGGATTAGGCATTCTCCTGGGGATGCTTACATTGATAATCAGCAACAGTGCTATTAACCAAGAAAATGAAAGCCACAGGCATGTTTGCTAAGGACAAGGATTAGCCATCAGTATGTCTGACAAGCTAGCCTATAATGTCTCTCACAATCCTGGGATCACAGACTCATCTGACTCTTACCACATTGTAGCTCGACTTGAAACTGCATAGGTTCCATGTCGGGAGATTCAACCATTTGAAGACAACAAATGCTTCGAAGAGTGAAAAGCTGTCTCTGTTTGGAAGATTCTTAGATGACTCTTAAGCTGTTTCTTAAATAATACACTGTAAGAACCATTTACACAGCATGGGCAGTGCATCGGGTGTCCTGGGTAACTAGAAATGCTTCCCAAGAATTTTGGTATGTGCTTGGAGGATTTCTGGAACCAATCCTTCATGGATACTTAAAACAAAACAAACAAACAAAAAGCAACTGTAATCAGAGGCTAGGATTCAAGGGATAACTTGTTTGCTCTAATAGTCCTTTTACAAATCAGCCAAAGGGTTTCTCATCTAAATGCTACTCAGATATGCACACACTACTCTTGAGCATTTTGTGACTATATTAGCCATTAGCCTCAATGTGGGTCTGAACATAATAACGAAGGCTCACTCTGCAGACTGAGCCAGGAATACTTTCTGTTCAGCAGCATTATGTTTTCCTTTGAAACATACATAGAGAAGAAAGAGAACAACCACTTAATGCTGGTCCTTAAACCGTACTAACCTTAAATTACAATTAAATAAAAACAATGATTATTTTATCCTGATCTAACCTGATAAATGTAATCATAATGTCCGTTTAAACAGGAAAAAGAAATGCTTCTGGGTGAATTAATTATCAAAGTGAAGGACACTGAGCACCAAATAGTATTAAGGGCCACCTGGTTCTCCCCTACAGTATCAGTTAGTAAAGAAAAAAGAGGTCTGCGCACAGCCTTGTAGTTAATCAACTACTTCTGGCTGCCAGTAAGGCTGCTGGTTCTGTCAGAAAAGTCACATAGCATAGTTAATTCAAATCAATGCATGAGAGGAGGAAACCAGCCTGGTCTACATAGCAAATACCAGACCAACCAATATTCTACCATTAGATCTTGTCTTTAAAAAAAAATCAGCACAGGAAAATTTCTGGGGCAACCTAACATTTTATATATTAGTAGAGATTTTGGGGTACTCACATGCATAGTGTATCAAAACTCCCCCTTTGGTACCTTTGAGATTTATGTATTTCATTATATATAAATTTTTCTTCAAAAGAAGAGAATTCTCAACCCTGAACACTGGTAAGTAATACACATACTGAAGCTTTTGTGGGAACCAGGTCTTAACTTACCTGGAAATGTGCCACAAAGTAATAAAGCTACTACATGGAGTAAACAGATAAATACATCAATGCACAGCCTTTAACAAAAACTCCAGTGTCAGGCAGGAGAAACCTCCTCTCAAGTTGATGGTCAAGGGAATTCAAGAGACCCAATAATAATATATGATTTGGCTGTATTTTAGCTGCTTCCCAGAAACTGAAGGGCAGTCCCTATCAGTGGATGAAGACTGAGGAATTGGTTTGAATTTGACCTGGATATCTCCTCTCTGTTGACTAGTCCTCATAGGATTAGGAGAGATGCAAGCTGCCAAAGAAGAAAAGCAATCAATAGTTCTAACCAGCTTTAAAGTCTACAAACCACAGCAGTGGCCAGTTTGGAGATCCCAAAAGGCACAATAGTGGTACTTGTATCCCAGGGGTAACCAACAGCCACCTAATTGGTCCAAGGCCCATTCAGTATAAGGGCATTTATCTCTGGCACTGTAAACTTAGCCAACTGGTTGAGGAAAGCTGTTGTTGGCTGGCTGGTTGAGGTCATGAATCTTAGAGGAAAACCTACTAGTATCACTTTCCTAAACCAGGACAATTTCTAACTATATTATAAATATACATCCTTACATCCACAGATAAGTGTAGCTCTTACTCCTTCATCAAGGAAGCTTCATTTTGCAGAAGACAGGGACCATTATGGAAAGCCACAATGGGTCAAAACACATTTACAATGTGACTTCAACATGTGAGACTCAGGAAATATTCTAGAATAGAGAACAGAAAGATTATAAGAGCCAGATGATCAGAACTAGGTAATTTCTTTTAAAAAATGATCAAAATATATTTTATGAAACTCTTAAAGACTAAAAATAATTCATATTTTTAAAGTATGGCAAGATGTTTAACAGAATCTAGGTGATAGGTGTTTGAAAATTTAATGTAAAATTCCTTCCTATTTTTTGTATATTTGAATTTTTTCCACTATAAAATGTCAAAAATAAATGCAAAAGATGCAAAAGACCTATTGGTTTAATTATAAAACAGACCTTTCATTAATTTATTTATTTCATAAACTGTGTGTGTGTGTGCATACATGCGCGTGCGCAAGCGTGCGTGTGTGTTCTATAAATTAATCCAAATCCTGACTCCCCCATATAGTACAACAGTGGGCAAGTCACTTCACCTCTCTGGAACCTGATTATTTAACTATTAAGTTATTTGTTTTTTTAAAATGGGGATAACGGCACTCATAAATTTGTTCTAGTTGGAATAGCATATACATTGCTGTCCCCTTAATGAGTGCACCATTAACTAAGGATCTCTGACTAAAATGCCACTTATTCATCTGCTATGCTTTCCACAGATTTTCAGCCATGTGCTGTCTTTTGTATCAACCTCAGCTTGAATACTGAATATCTTTTGTTTTGTAGAAATGGTTTGCCAACTGGGGCAAGCCTTTGGATTATGTTGTACGAGCCACAAACCAAATGACTGAACTTACATTCAATCAAATATTGGCATGCAAACTTCTTGCAAAGAGGCTTTTGGGAAAAAAAAAAAAACTACCAAGCAAATTTGAAGGCAAAAAAAAAAAAAAGCAAGTGATGCTGGAGTATGGTCTAAGGTAATGTTTGTACCTTAGCTTGACTTCTAACTCCCACCCATAGCTCCAACACTGTTTCTGGTTCCAGGATGGCACTCAATGAAAAGGAAAACATACTCGTCCCTTGTTGGTTTCCTTTTCAGTTCATTTTCTGCATGGATTCTCCCTGAATTTGTTCCTTTAATGTAAACCCTTTCCTTTAATGTAATTCATTAATTAGTGTGAGACAGATGAACCATTCCCCTATTTTAGGCTAAGCCTATGCTCCTCTGCAAAGGATCAACTCTGGCTTTAGTGAGTCCTCTGGAAGGTTTAGAGCAACCTGGAAGCTGGCTGATCCCCTAAGAAAGCATGGTCAGACTCCTGGGGCTCAGGAAGCAACTCAACAACAGACTGATGAATTGGAGTCTCAGGTTTTTACAGAGGTCAGAAACTGTTAAGAGTAAAGCATACAGCTCAAGAAACTTCAAAAGAGCACGTTATGAAACTGCTGTACAACAGCATGCAGTACAGGAAATCATGCCCCTGAAGTGCAGCTAATTCTTTCATAGTTCAAATCCAATCAGGCTATGATTAAAGCACTTAAGGAGGCAGAAGACAGCGAACGGGTCTCCATAAGGCAGCACTATCAAGCAAGTCTTGGTCATTGGGCCTTAGCATATAACTGAGGCTTGCTTTGGGAATCAGAGGCTACAGACTGGACCTGTCCTCCCTGAGCCACCAGCAGCCCTTTTACAATATACAGAACTCTTAGTACACTTGAAAACACCAACATATTGGTGTCTATTTAAGGATTACTTACCACTTTAAATGCACTTGATTTAATTTACCAAATGTTAAGATAGCCATATCAGATAAATAGTGGTAATATCTAATAAGATCTAGGAGAGTATCACTAAATGATCTTTTCTTTAATAAAAAAAAGAAAAGAAAAGAAGAGAAGAGAAGAGAAGAGAAGAGAAGAGAAGAGAAAAGAAAAGAAAAGAAAAGAAAAGAAAAGAAAAGAAAAGAAAAGAAAAGAAAAGAAAAGAAAAGAAAAGAAAAGAAAAGAAAAGAGCTACAGAAGCCCCAGTCAGTTATCATGGACCTGTGCAGTTTCTAAGTATATGCTGCAGAAGATCACGAGGCAACTTCAGAGGAACCTATTCTGCCCACAAGGAGCAAAGCACAGTGCTACTTTGAGACTTGGTTACCAGTGAGGAGTGTTTGCAGACTACTGATTAGGAGCTGCAGGAAACCTTGGAGGTTCACAACAGATGGCTAGGAGGAAGAAATAAGAATGATAGTGCATCTGTCAATCACTGAGAGTGCATTCTGTGTATTCTACCATGCAAATGCTACTATGTAAGGTCCTATATATATGCTCATTAGCTCAAGTTAGCCATTCCACAATGTGAACAGATTTTAAAATATTTCTGTTGAATACCATAATT
Organism: Mus pahari; assembly: GCF_900095145.1. Taxonomy (NCBI): domain Eukaryota; kingdom Metazoa; phylum Chordata; class Mammalia; order Rodentia; family Muridae; genus Mus; species Mus pahari. The sequence continues at coordinate 657,048 of NC_034613.1, read as the reverse complement.
ATACTTTTGTCCAACTAAAAATAATGTTTTAATTTTTCAAATAAGCTGAGCACATGCCCCAGATACTTGTGGGAGTGAAACAGGGGGTTTACAAGTTTGAGACCAGCTTGATCAACAAAGTGAGATGCTGACTGAAAAAAAAAAAAGTAAAATATATCGACCTCCAATGTGTCTGACATTGTATATGGGTGATTATATGTTCTTCTATTGTCTTACAGGATCCCTATCACCAGGCTGCTAGAAAGCACATTACATATAATAAGTCCTGTGATTTCTAACAAAAAGAACTGAATTGGATCAGAGCAGTTAACTGAGTCTCCCAAGGCCAAACAGCTAATATGAACTCACGTATTCTGAAAGTACGCAGCTGTTCTCAAGTGTGCACACTGTTTATCTATCTATTAAGACAGACCCAAGAATGTCTTGATACTTACATGGTTTCCTGGACTTAATAGTTCTCAGATCCCTTTCTTTCTTTTTTTATTAGATATTTTCTTTATTTACATTTCAAATGTTATCCCCTTTCCTAATTTCCTCTCCGAAAATTCCCTCCCCCTCCCCCTGCTCTCCAACCCACCGACTCCTGCTTCCTGGCCCTGGCATTCCCCTATACTGGGGCATAGAGCCTTCACAGGTCAGATCCCTTTCTACTCAGCTCAATAAGAACAAGGCAATAATTTACCCACTTGTTACTATCGATCATTATGATCATCTGGATCAATCTGAAGCCTATCCTTATTTAGACTTTTACGTTTTAATAACTTGAAGCCTACCTGGTTATTTGTGGAGTGGCTCCCAACAAAGCAAAATGTGTGTGTGTGTGAGGGGGGGGGGGAAACAGAGAAACAGAAAAGGAGAGAAGAGGGAGGAGAGGAGAGACAGATAAGACAGACAGACAGACAGACAGACAGAGTGGAGACTGAAACAAGGGCCTTGCGCATGCTATGCAAGTTCTTAACTAAGTTACATCCCCAGCCTTCTCAGCTGTTTACACTTGTTATGAAAGGGTCCTGTTAATTTGTTCAGGCTGGCCTTGAATTTGCTCTGTAGCTCAGACAGGGCATGAACTTGTTATCTTCTTTCCTCAGCCTCTTGAGTTACTAGGATTACAGGTCTTGGTCCCCAGACCTAGCTCAGAAAATCTTATTTCTTGAAGCTGGAGTTTAGCCCTACTGAGTCTGGCCTTCTCTATAGTACTCATAGCTGGGCTTGCTACGTGGGCTTGCTCTTATGGTACTGGAGGCAGGCCTCATTGGGAGTCAGAGAAGTTCCTGAAAGGAAATTTAAGTTGGAGAGGATAGTAGTGCATGCTTCTATCATAACCACAGCCTCTGAGGATTATCAAAAGCTTGAGGACAGACTAGGCTACATAGTAAATTCCAGGTCAGCCTGGACTATGAGTGAGACCTATCCAAAAACAGCTATTGCTTAATAACCATCAGGTATTAAAGCTATGCTAACCCATAACAGCAGCAGCTGAGGACCAGATCAGAAGAAAAGTAATGTAATCTTCATATCAACCCTAGAATTCCTTGTCCCTCCTGGCAGTGCTAGGGGTGAAGAGGCAAGAACACTTACATTCCAACCACTTCCAACTAGTATTCTTCATTCTCCCTTAGATGACTTCAAGTTGACTCCTCTCTACAAGATAGCAGTCTCGAACTGCTTGCATTAAGATGAAAGTTTTCACCTCCAAGTCCCAAAGCCTTCTTTCCACATTAAGGCAAAGTTCTACAGAAGTGCCTATATATCTCCTTTCTATTAAACACTTACTGTATTGTCAAGATGCTCCTGGGATATCCATTTCTTCAATAGTAGAATACATATAAAGAGCCTGGCTGGGCCTGTCCCTTCTAAGTATACTAAAGCCATGAAACACAGTCATTAGATTTGTATAAAGATCTGAAAAGTGCCTTTTACCACCACCAGGCTCCAAGCCTGGAGTTATTTATATGATTATGAACAAGACTGAACAGGACAATCTCACATATCCACCATGACAAGTAAAACATACATACTGAGTGGCTACTGTACATGGGGATCTGAGCTGAGTTTGGCAGTATGAAGATTTCTGTGTTTCTAATACCTGTGGGGAGAAGTAATTAACAATGAAACCAGAAGAACTTAGTATGGATGGGATGAATGTAGATGTGATTTTCAAAATACCAAACAAACAAACAAAATCAAACCAGTTCAACTGGAGCTCCAACCAAGTAGAGTGAGTCCAGTCAAGCTATGGAGCAATGTCACCAGGTCCCTTATTGAGCTGAATTCTACTGGTGGCTCCAAGAAGAGGGAGGAAGTCAGATTAAGGCATAGGAAGTCATAGGAGCAGCCATTATCAAAGTATTGTGTGTGTATGTATATACATATATGCATATATACATATATACATGTATGCATATATACATATGTACATGTATGCATATATGCCTGTATGCATATATGCCTGTATGCATATATGCCTATAAGCCTATACACATATACATATAAAACAACAGCCATGGTCCGATCAGTGCATCCCAGTAGAATGCAGCAGTTCTTAAATGCCAGTTGAATGAGTATGACAGTTACATTGTGCAGATCCAGGAATATGGAAATGTCATGTAGACTGAAAAGTATCCTTAGTGTATCCTGTATTCTGTATTCTGTATTCTGTATTCTGTATCCTGTATTCACTATGGGCTAGATTATCAGCAGTAAGCAAAGGCTTTGAATGCACAAGGGAAGATGGATGATAGCCTAAATTACTGCAGTGGCAAGAAGCATGTATGTATATATACAGGTCCAAAGATGCTTACATAAAAACTCAATTCTACATATAATCATGGTTCTCAAGGATTTCCCAGGCCTTTTGCTTTCTAGTTTGGATTCTCCGTCCCATTGCATCCTTATATATTATCACATGTATACATTCACACAGGGGTGGTGGGTTGTATACTTGTCTGACAGTCTTTACTTCAATATACATACTCATCTAGTAGCTGTCAGGCAGTAAGTATAGTAGGCAACAGGCCTAGTAAGACAATTCCATTCAAATTAGGAAGCCATATTTCCAGTTGTAAGAGAGTCGTTTTAGTGTAGACAATTGCCTTCATAATCCCATGCTTTCAATGGGCCACTCTACTATTCCAAACACAGTCACATAATTATCTTGCGTTTTTCTCTTAATAATGGCTCAATGCAATCAATAATGTTGGTGCTATATGGCTCTAATACATATAAGAAAAAACTGAGCATCATATAGAAGGGACTTCCATAAAATTACTTACAAGAACTAAATGCCTTCTGCATCCTGGTTTCATATTCTTTTCATCCACTATATGGTCTATTTCGGACATAATGTCAAAGTGTTCTTCTTCCTACTTCCTGTGAACCAGTAATTATTCTACCCATTTTAATGATTATTTCTAAGATAATGCTTAAATATATTAGTTAAGCATATATAGTGGAAATAATTAGAACCCTTAAAATACACAGATGACTCAGAGACACCAAATCTATTCCCTAAAGCCCTGCTCAGGTCTCACCATTGCCAACCAAAAAATTTCCCCTGTTGACACCAATTCAATAAGCTCAGCTCATTACCTTTTAATGTTTACCCTCAGGTTATCACATTAGTTAGTGCTTTATTCTCTACCACTGTGTGCTCTGATAATCAGTCTCTGCTTTCTAGTTCCTTATTCGAATCTAGCACAAAGCTGGATACAAAAAAGAACACTTACTAAAGTGTTATTAATGGATGACTTGATTCGCTAAAGACAATGTCTCTGATCTCCAGGTCAACAATGCACTCTAAGTGTGTGTGTGTGTGTGTGTGTGTGTGTCTGTGTGTGTGTGTCTATGTATGTATGTATATATATTGTGTAGGTGTGTGTGTGAATGTGCATGGGTGTGAGTGTGTGTATATATGTGTAAATGTGTATGTGTGTGTATATATGTGCCAGTGTATGTATGTGAATGTGCATGTGTGTGTGTACTGTTGGGGGGTGTAGGGGCTACGTGCATTTTGATCCATTCACCACTCATCCAATGGCCCCTGAGGGTCACTAACTCAATGCTGTCAAAATGCAGTGTCAGCACATAGTCATTTTACATTCCAGCAGGAATTGAAGCAAGGAAACTCTTACCCCTCATTTTTCAAAATAAATATTTCTCTTGTTCCAAGTGATATATTTTTGACATAGTGTGTACATTTCTGAAATAGAGTCCAGATGAGAAACCAGTTCATATGTATGTCCATCCCAATATAAAAATAGTCAATAGTTAATTCCTGAATTAACTATTCAGGAATTCGGGAGAGGGGAGAAGGGAGAGGGGAGAGGGGAGAGGGGAGAGGGGAGAGGGGAGAGGGGAGAGGGGAGAGGGGAGAGGGGAGAGGGGAGAGGGGAGAGGGGAGAGGGGAGAGGGGAGAGGGGAGAGGGGAGAGAATCTGACCAACCAACCAAGGCATCAGGTTGCAGGAAGAGGTAGGTCAACTTGTGAAAGATTGTTAAAACAATCTCATCAAGGCTTGCAGCATGTCTGGTAAGGCTAGGCATGAGAATGGCAAGAATAAGGTGCTATAATGGCATCTGTCCATGCAGATTCCTTAGGGCCACAAATGAGAAGGCAGCTAAACTTTGTTCTTAATAAGACAGGACCCTTAATACCCTTTAAAAATAAAGGAGATCAAAGAAAGTAAATTCAAAGAAGCCAACTAGACAAATACGATACAAAGAACATCAAACTCTTGGTCATTTGGAAAGAAAGTTCTTATGGTTCTAACCAAGGGTGAAGGAATATGTTTTCTATTTCTTTTTCTATTCCATCACTGTCCAAGTATACACCATTTTCCAGGTATAGGAAGTGACAATATCAATTCAGTTTTTTCCAGTATCAATTCTTTTGTCCCATATGAATTATTATTCTCATTTTACAAGTGACAAAACTGGTATAACTTTACCCATTATTATAGTTTTAACATCGGTTCAATAGGATTTTTCCTAATGCTGTGCCTTCCCAGTATACTGACACACTTGGTTTTAAATACTGTGCAGCAAACCTTAACAGAGAAAAAGCAGGCAGGGCCATTCGTTCCTTGCTAAAGGAGGAGGAGACTCAAAGAAAGAAGAAGGGTAGTCAAGTAAATGATGAATACCTCCAAAGGCTTCCCTTAGGGAGAGACAGGCGACAGAACATGAGGCACAAACAGATGGAACCAGCTTGCAAATAGGTTCCTATCTCACATTAAGCAGTGTGAATTTTCTGCTGGGAGATATGTGATAGAGTAGAAGAACCAGAAAGGGTCTCTAGTTGAGGAAAGGCATTGTCGTAGTAAGGACAGCTGATTCTAAGGAGCATTCTGCAGGGGGGGCAAGAATGTATGGCAACAGTCAGTCTGAGGCCCAGCTTTGAAAATGCTGCTGCCAGTGAAATCACCCCCCAGTATTCAATTTCAAAGCTGCAGGCTTTGCAGCATCTATCCTCCCAGCCTTGCCTTAAACACTGCATATGTTACTTTGACTTACAAACTACTAACAAGTTTTGTTTGGTCCTTTGGGGCCTCCTCATTTGTCTCCATTTTCTAAGCTGAAGGCTTTGTAGCTCCCTTGGGCCCAGCTTAGCCCAGCTGGCTGAGGCAGGCAGAGAGAAATCAGGTAGGCTCCAAATACAAAAGGGCCTTGATTAGCACGGTTCGCATTCCTCACATTGCACTGCAATTCACAGCAAAACCCTACAGGATGGTTTTATGAAAGGTTTGGGATGAATTTGGGGCTGCTTTTTCTTTCTTCTTCTTCTTTTTTTTTTTATAAGTGTGTTTCTGGGCTATAGCTGTTTCCTCTGTCCTTGAGTTAAATAACAGCAGAGGGAAAGAGTTTACAGCAATGGAGAAAAGATGTTTTTATAGGAATTGGGGATCCAGCATGAAAGACCACAGCAATAGTCACAAAAGAACAGGGAAATGAGGCTGCCTGGGGTAGGACTGATAGGGGAAGTTTCAGCTAGCACAAGTGCACAGAAGTCAGGCAAAACTACCTGCTTGGTACTCAGGCCAGCTCTAGCCCTCACTGAATTTGCAATCAACACACAGAGGCGATTTCGTTCTGGTCATATGCACCCAGTAGAGCCCTAGTATAATCCCTAAGGTGTGGACTTTCTCTATTAACCAAGGAAACCGAAGAATACAAATGAGTCACATGTATTTCATGGATAAGAACAGTCAGCAAAACATCCGTGAGAAATCCACCCTCCTAAGGAACAGGATGTTCATAACAAAAGCCTCCTAGGCTTCCATCTTTACATGTAACTTATACTTATTACTATTTTTGTTTCACAAAATAATGATTTCATTCCATTTTCACTTATGTGTATCACTGTACTTTGCTGATATCTGCTCTCCATTACCTACCCTTGTGTCCCCCAAAACTGGTTCCTCCTCTACCTAAATAATTGCCCTACTTTCCTGTTCATATAATATATACAAATACTAAATTCTACTATAAATTATTATATGTTTTTGAAATAGAGCTCAGGTGAGAAAATGTATATCTATACATACATAAATGCATACATACATACATACATACATACATTCATACATACATATATACATATCCCAGTCAGGATTCATGTACATGAGCAAAAAGCAATTTCATTCCTGAAATCTCGATTGCAGAAGTAAGGAAAGTAAGGAAAGGAAGGGATTTTTTTTTCTTGTTTTTCTCTCTCCATTTCTGTCATTTCCCTTAAGGCACACAAACACACACAGATACACACACACAGGCATGTACATATACACATACAAGGGAGACACAAAGACAGAAACAAAGAGATACAGAGGGAGAAAGACATAGAGACTGAGAAAGATTCTTTGACTTTTTTTAGTTAACAGAAATATAATTTATATATCATGCAATTGTCATATCATAAAGATTCATTAATTTAAAATGCAATGCAATGGCTGCTACTATATTTTCCGAGTGAAACAATGATGATCATCAACATCTCATTTTAAAACATTATTATGATCCAAAAAGGAACTTTTAGCACATATAGCTCACATATAACTTGTCTATGTGGTCCTAAGATGCCTTCACAAATCATGGCTCAATAAATTTGCCTTTTCCTATAAACAGAATATGGTCATTGTGCATCTCATCTTCTCCTTCTCTCTCTCTCTCTCTCTCTCTCTCTCTCTTTCTCGTGTGTGTGTGTGTGTGTGTGTGTGTGTGTGTGTGTGTGTGTGTGTATGAAAGCCTATCAACCGCAGGTTTTATTTCTCAAGTGCTGTCAACATTGTTTTTCAAGACATTTTTTGTTTATTGGCTTGGAGCTCCCCCAGTAGGAGACTGGCTAGCCTGCAGGCCTCAGGAAGCCATTTGGCTGCCTTTCCAGTAGGATCAAAAGCACCTACTGCATGCAGAGTTGTTCCTTGGTTCTGGGGATCAAACTCAGGGCCACATGTTTACATGGAAACTGCTATCTACCTGGCCCTAGTTTCTTTTACTTAGCATAATGTTTCCAAGCTTCATGCATATCGTGGAACATATCAGCATTTCAATTCTCTTTATTGACAAATAGTGTGGGACATACCACATTTTGTTTATCTATATCTTGATGGACATTTGGGTTACTCCAGTGTTTTACTATTCTGGATAAACATACAGGTATAAATTTCTATATGGAAGTGGCTTCATTTCTTTTAGATGGTATCTAGGAAGATATGATGTACATTATAGGTCAATGTATGCTAAGAAAGAAACAAAGGAACTGCACCAATGTGTTTTCCATGTTTTCCAACATGCCGATTCCATTTTACAGTCTTATCAACATTTATGATGATTAACAAACACTTAGCTTGTAGAAACTATGAAAAGGGCAACCATTTCAAGGCCCTTGAAATTGTCCTAATGACACACAGGAAGTGGAGAAATGGTTACCCAACTCTATCTACTGGACGCGGTAAGAACAGTAGGGCTCAGTGGCACTTATAACATGACTTGTTCCTAGGCCACCTCTTTCCCAATGGTATGAAAGCTCTATTCCAGATGAAATATGCTAAGAGACAGGTTCCCCTCCCCACTTCCATTCATATGAAGGTTTTGCTCCAGGAACTAATGAAATAGCAATCGCTCCAGAAGTCTAACAAAGACACAGCTAAACAGAGCCTCCTGGGGTCACCAACATCTGGAAGTCTGGAAGTCTGTGTACATGTGTGCTTATCTGAGAGCAATCGGAGTGAGAAGGCAGGCAGCCTGTAAACTATTCTCCAACCACACAAATCTAGCAGATCAAGGGTCTTAAACACAACCCTGATAAAACATGGGTTGGACAATGAGCTACTCTTATCAAGGAGCTGCTCATGGGAATGTAGAGCTTAAGAAAAATCACATTGGCCTGGTAGTGGTGGCTCACACCTTGAATCCCAGCACTCTGGAGTCAGAAGCCAGGCAATCTCTGTGACTTTGAGGACAGCCTGGTCTACAGAATGAGTTCTAGGACAACCAAGCTACACAGAGAAACTCCTGTCTTAAAAAATAAAAATAAATAACATTTGACCCTAGAAGCCCAGATAGAAAGAGAACATCTGACTAAATTGGGGGGGGGGGTCATAAATACCCTGAACTGTGAAAACAAACTACAAAGTACAAACTATAAGTTTAAGAATGAGGAGTTGAATTATAACAGGCTCTGGGGGGTAGGCATCATGATTGATGGATAAATGGTTCATGTGGACCCAAGGATGATCTCTATGAAGCTAGGCTAAAAGATAAAAACAAATAAAAATGTAGGCATACAGTATAGGAGAATCAGACTTCACAAAATTAGTCCAAACATCATCATCATCATCATCATCATCATCATCATCATCATCACCACCACCACCATCATCATCACCATCATCATCAACAACAACAACAACAACAAATTCAGATGGCTAGCAGGCAGTGGTGGTGCACGCCTTTAATCCCAGCACTTGGGAGGCAGAGGCAGGTGGATTTCTGAGATTGAGGCCATCCTGGTCTACAGAGTGAGTTCCAGGACATCCAGACCTATACAGAGAAACCCTGTCTCTAAAATAAAAAAAAATAAATAAAAATAAAAAATCAGATGGCTAAATACATAACAAGTTATAGATATTTATCTGAAACTGGCACACAATTTCAGTGATAAAACAAACATAGGGTTAGTGCACACAAAGCCCTGAGTTCAATCCCTAGCACCCCAAAACATGATTTTTTTAAAAAAAATACTATGTATATCATTGATATAGAAGAGAATTCATATATTATTTTAAATGTAGAGGTTTATTTGCAATTATATAATGAAAGAAACAAAGAACTCTGAGCTATATACAGGAAGATACAGACAATTGAAAACAGCCTTTAACGAAGCTCAAATACTGGACTTGCAAAGATTATATGGAAGGTATTATATCTTCTTTTTGCATCTGGCTGCTAGGAATCAAACTAGGGCCTTGCCTGTGCTAGGCAAGTGCCCTGACTGAGCTATACCCCAGGCCTAGCAGCTGTTCTAGATATGTTAAAAATCACTAAATCAATGCATATTTAGACAGTAAAGTATAAGCAAAAAAATCAAGGAAAAATACACCAATAAAGAGACAGAAATTGTAAAGAAAACCATACAGAATTCTGGAGTTGCAAAGTACAACTACCCAAATGAAATAGTTACTTGATAGACTCAAGAATATATCTAAGTTGGTAGATGGATGGATGGATGAATGAATGAATGAATGAATGGATGGATGAATATGGGTACACATGCTAGCACTTACAGACACACACCATACACACACACACACACACACATACACACACCAGAAAGAAACCCAAATTCTCCTGCTTGATTTCCCCATCTTTCATTTAGCTGCTCTCCAGAGTACAATTCCCTTTCTCCCCCTCTCCCAGAAGGTGGCTTTCTTCCTAGGAGCAGGAGGGCTCCGATGTTCTCATTTGCCCACAGCTGGGCATGCTTAGGATATGTGGATAAATTCCAGGTAACTGAGATCAGAAAGTGACCACCCCTGCCCTCCTCCTACCCCCATGGAAGTAGAGCAAACTTTGACCTTGGTTTACTTAGAATACCAGAGACCTAGTAGTCCTCTGAATAGCTCACAGCAGGAGAGGTGAAGCCAAAGGGACCACTGGCTACTGACACCTCTCAATTTAACATTCAGTTCTTATAGTGAGAGTGTCATGCAAGGGGGGAAATGCCATTTTCCTCACCAGAGTCCTGGCTCTGATACTTTGGACTGGCCATTAAAAAATAGCTGCTGGTGGGTGTGGTTATAGACTCTTGTAATTTCAGGGCCCATGAGGTAGAAGGAAAAGGATTACTGCAAGTTCTAGGCCAGCCTGGGCTACATATTGAGATTTTTATCTCGTAAAAGTGAATAAACAATAGCTGGGATTAGTGATGCAAACCTGTAAGTCCATCTATGCAAGGAACAGAGACAAACAGAATCACAGTTTCAAGGCTAGCTTGGGCAACAGAGTGTGCATAAGGCAAGCCTAAGAAACCTACTGACCACCCCCCCACAACTCCCCCTCCCCCACCACTTCTTAAAACTTCAATATGGTGGGGTTGGGAGCCATCGCTGTAATAGACCGCCTGGCTGGAACTCTGGGCTCAGGCTCCAGGACTGTGCAAAGCAAACGAGCACACAGGCAAACACAAAGCCTCGCTGCTTGAGACAGCACCAACAAAGAGTAAACCTAGAAGCACACTAGAAACTGTGGAGGTTATAGTGAAGGGAACCGGGAAGAAACCTGATCTAATACAAGTGAGAGCAGGGGGGCATGGAGTGTTGTTTGGGAAGAGAGCTGGGAGGGGCCTTCCTGGAGTCAGAAAAAAAATCAGTGACCCCCAAATTACTCCCATAAGACAATCTGCTTAAACTGACAGACTCCAAACGCAAGGACAGTAGTATAAACAACAGGACAACTATCCATCAATTGGTGGGATTTGGGAGCTGGATGTGGCCAAGGAAACAGCATAGAGAGCCATACAAGTGTCCCCCCAAAGTGGTTCAGAGCACAGGCAATGCTGTGTTTCCCTGAGGTGTAGTATCAGGGATTTGAAACAGTATGTGGAGGTATACTCCAGCTAGTCATTAATTAAGCAAAATAACAAGATTCAGAAGGGTCCAGCAGGCAAACGTTCTGACAAAATGTCCCAAGTGATAGAAAGAAACAACAACAGCAATAAAATATATGTCACATACACTGGCGGGGGGGGGGGGCAAAAGAAGAAGACTCCTGTGACAGTAACCAGATGTTAGATTTAGGAAAAAATATATTTCAAGGTGACATCATATATTCACAAAACCTGAGGAAAGATTGTTGGATAAGCTTTTACTATACCAGTAAAAGGTATAGTTACAATGTCAAATGCAATAGAAAATATTAATAAAGAATAAGAATGTTTAAATGGAGATCCTCATATGTTGCCCAAGGTAGAGTTGAACTCATTGGCACAGGTGATCCTCTTGCCTCAGTTTCCTGAATAGCTAATAATATAAAGGCATGCACCAGCATGCAAAGTGGAGGTTTTCATCTTAATATATTAAGTAGTCTATCTAGTATATAAAAAAGTAAATATAATCTGGGAACACTGTCAGACGAGAAACTGAAAACTCCTATTTGACTCTGAAACTATCCTTTATCCACTCAAATATATGACTGCCAACCTAAGACAGATCCTTCCACACCCCAAAGCCCTCCATAAAAGAGAATCCCAAAAGTACTGCTTTTCATCAATGTGGTTCAGAGTCCTCTGATTTTTACTTCACTTATACAACCCCACATTTCCCCCTCAGAGGAATTAAGAGCACTATTTTCTTAAATGCCCCTCCTTTAAAGAACACAGGTCACAAGCATATTATCGAGAAAACCTGTGAACCAATTCAATGTCAGCCCCTATTCTCTGACTGTTTACATGATACTGCACAATGAAATGTGGGTTTTATTCCAAAAAACAAACAAACAAACCTATGATGAGTCCCTTTGGATCTTGTAATATTTTTTAAGTTCTCGCAAAAAGCTATACCTGTAAATATAGGCCTCTGATTCAGTTGGGCAGTGACAATGACTTAAATGCTTTTTTCAAAGGGTCACTTTACAAAACTGAGACCATGCTACCATCCTCCAGTTTATGCTGCATCTCAAGCAGGATAACCATTGTCTAAAGGCCTAGAAATGAATTAAATTTACTCCAAGCTAGAAAGAATTCAGGTTCAAAGCAGTTACTAATTCTTCTCAGTAGAGGGCAGTGGTGGGCAGGGTAAGGCTAGCAGTAAGAATAACCAAGACAATGATAGCTTGTCTGCAACGGTGTACCCACTAAGTGCTCAAATAAGCTTTATTTCCTGAAATTTACCCATAAGGGAAAGATCATTAACAATGTAGCCTCCAAGAGATTAAATGAAGGGAACATAGATCTGGTGCCCTCCAATTCAACGATATACTGTTGCTTCCTAAGAACTATTAAACTGCAAAGTCCTCTAATTGGGTGGGAGCTTATAAATATGAACTATAGAGGAGGCTCATGTAGAACAGAGCAGGACCCTCTTAAGATATATGTTATCTTAAAATAGATGAGCTGCATAGAACAATGGTAAATGTTTAATACATATAACATGTAAAAGGTAAAAAGCTTTGGAGCCAGTAACAAGATAGAAACTGCCTAGAAGTAGTTAAGATTAAGAACTAAACCATTTCCCATATGGGCAACAGTTGAAAGATCCAGAGAAAATCAAACCAGAACATCTGGCATTAAGAAGGCCCTCATACACTTCTTGGAGAAAAGGGAATGTAGAAATATTAAAGGAAACCTAGCATTTGGGGTTAGCTATTCAAAGAGAGGCTATTTATTAATGCTGCTGCCCTTGGCTCTGTCACAGAACTTGAAGGTATGACCATATTGCCGAAGACATCACACATTTCAGACACACTACTTAGAAGAATGGAACTGCAACTGAGCCGAAAGCCTCCTCCCTGAGGACTTGCTCTTAGCCTATCCAAAGATGCTATTGAAGCTTTCAAGGAAGAAACAACCATCAACTGTCACAACAGCAGCCAGCAACGCAAGCCATCTCCAATGGTTCAATGTCTGGGGGTTACTAACAGCCCTCTAATAGGACTTAATGTCCTCTTAACAGGAGAGAAACTGTTCCTGATCTGGGAAACCCAGGCAACTACCTGTAGCTGATGAGGTCATAGACCCTAAAGGAGAATCTCCCGCTGCCAGTTCCTTAAACCAGTATAACTTCAAATTACATTCTAAATACGTATCTATATGCCCACAGACAAGTGTAGTTCGCACCCCTCATCAAAGCAGCTTCTTTTGCAGCAGGTCAAGACCACCACAGAAATCCACAACTGGCCAAGATACAAAGAACAATAGAACTGTACAGTGCCCATCCCCAACTGATACATCTAAAACAAAGAAACCCTACACACCTAAGGCTCAGGGAACAGCATAGAAGAGAGGATGAAAGATTATAAGGACCAAAAGGACAGATATTGTCTGCTGTGAGATAGTGTCTTCTATATATGTCAGGGAGTTACACCCATGGAATCTTAACAGTGTGGTCAACAAAACAAAATCAGTGGTCATGCCAAAGTGGATGGGGTAATAGCACAAGGCCCCACCCTAAAGGAAGACTTGCAGGTAGTTAATGACTTCTAAAGGAGGGAGAATCAGTCTTCTCCAGGGAAAAGCCCCCGATAGGTTTTCTAGTCCCAAATGATCAGCCCTCAAATAACTTACCCAATCCCAGCGGTCAGCCCTAAATACAAACAACACTAATTGGACTCAACAGATTGTACATAATTACTGTTCAACTTGTATTTGTTTTATTTATACATATATATATATATATATATACTCATATGTATACATATATTATAAAAATAGTAAGTAAGAAGTCATGAAGTTGAAAAGGAGAGACTGGCATAGCAATGATGTAAAGACAGAACTCATGTATGGACGCTCCAATGATGCAATCAGCTAATGTGCAGTACTTATATAGAACTCATATATGAAATTCTCAAAATTAACAATAAAATAATTGGGTTTTTTGTTTTCTAAACGCATGAACAGTTTTGTGTGGTTCAAAAGGCCTGAAACAACAAGAGGTAGATTAAGATGTGATCTTCTGAAACATAAACCTCAATAAAGAGGGACTCGAAATTAGCAAAAATTGCTTTGTGAGATTTGACCAGAAAGATGAGCTTCAGGAATCTTATTTCCTCTTGGAAGCTCAGATTTTGAACTAACAGATTTCTACCGGATTGCAAGCCTTCACTCTTGTCATATGGAGGTCTTAAAGATTCCCAAGGAAGAGTAAATATGTTCTTAACAGTTAAGAGCTACGACATTCAAATCACTAGAACAACTCTCCTTAGAGGGATCTGTCTACACGGCTCCTAAGAAATTCTAAGGGAAATTCTAAGGGTACCTCACAAGAGGGAGCCAGTACTGTTGCGCCTGAATATGTGCATTGGACAGATTTGCTTGAAGGCTACAAATGTACATTTGCTCAAAGAAATAAAACCACATGGTCAAAAGTTTAAGCGTGGGTACTATGTGTGATGCCCAGGTTCAATCCTTGGTGAAGGAAAAAGAGTCCTTTAAATATACACATGCAGGGAATAATAACAAAGCTTAATGATGATAGAATCTAAGGATGGGGAATTATAAACATATATGGGCAAATAATTCTCCTACTCCATCAGCATTTACTTGGCTGAGTGTTTACATGTCTGGATCTGTCCTGGCCAATGCAGAAAGCAGATACAAATTGGGCATAACTTCCAGTTTTAAAAGGTCACAATTTAGCAGAAACATGGCCATAGACTTTTTTTCTTGGTATGATCAATTCTAGAATAGAAATATATACAATAGATTGTGTGACTACACAAAGATTAGGACTGAATGAGAAGAACGTTAAACAGTGTACATTCCATGTGAGCTGGACCTTGAAGAAGAGCTGAGCATTTTCCATGTAGCAAGGGGGAGAGACATTCTTGAAAGCAGTAGAGCATATACATAGGCACACAGATAGGATGATCTTGGTATGCATAAGGAAGGCAATTTAGTTTTATAGCTCATAGGACATGCTTGGTATTCTTATTGTAGGAAACACTGAATTACTAATTCCCTGATCTGATTTCCAGTGCTAACTCAAACTTGGTTGTGCCCTTGCCATTGGAATGCTAGCAATTTGATGACCACTATCACAATTGCATCTTAAGAGTTATCAGAGATATAATAGCCTGCCAATGAACAGCAGAAAAACCTCCTGAGTGCACTGAACTGACTATAATGCACCAACACACATAAATAGGCATCTCAGTACCTTAGCCTCCTTCTGGAAATAATTCCAGGAAAAGAATGCTTGGTATGGGGATCCCTGCTAGAATCTATACCCAGATCTTATGACTATAAAATCTTAATACCCAGAAACCAAAAGGAATGCTATACTTGTTAGGCTTCTTAGTCAACAACCACTACCAAACCCATCACAACCATGCTCCACTGGCTGCATAGTCATGCTGAAACTCAGCAAAGTCTTAGAACACTATGAGATTTGGGTTTTTTTTTGTTTGTTTGTTTGGTTGGTTGGTTGGTTGATTGGTTTTTTGAAAATTCAACTATGTAGTTCTCAAGTGTAAACTTTATAATATTATATCACAGAGTTCAAAGGTTGGGTATATCTGCTGTCTTTCTTTTTCCAGCAAGAAGTATTTAAAGGGGGTACTGGTTAGCTCATATTGTTGTTCCACCTACAGGGTTGCAGCCCCCTTCGGCTCCTTGGGTACTTTCTCTAGCTCCTCCATTGGGGGCCCTGTGCTCCATCCAATAGCTGACTGTGAACATCCACTTCTGTTAGTGAAGTAACCCAATCACAAAAGAAGTCACTAGATATGCACTCACTGATAAGCGGATATTAGCCCAGAAACTTAGAATACTCAAGATACATTTTGCAAAACACAAGAAAACCAAGAAGGATGACCATTATGTGGATACTTCATTCCTCCTTAGAATAAGGAACAAAATA